>NC_142011.1:2894360-3029360 GCF_049901735.1 Notechis scutatus | reverse complement strand
GGATGCCAAACAAGAGAAGAAAAAAATCAGATTTTTTGGCCTTGGATGCAATTTAATAGACAAGTGGTTAAAAAAAGTGATTTATTAGCAGATAAGCAGACAGAGACAGAGCTGAAAAAAAAATATTTCAAATTTTCTCCCACTCAGCAGGAACGTTTTCATGTCTACAGTCATTTTTCCAGCTCTTGCTACCCTAAAGCCTCCAGAAAGATAACAATAGCTCAAGCAGACGTATAAGCAATTTAAACAAAACTTTATAGGACACATTTTAAAAAACTCACTCCATCTTCTCCTAAACCTAGACAAAAAATAAAATAAAAATAAGGCCTTCTAATGTATCCAGAAGCTTGGCTGGCTTCTACGAGAAGCAAATACAGATAACTCCTCCACTTACAACTATTCATTTAACGACCGTTAAAAGTTACGACAGCACTGAAAATAAGTCTTAGGACCGTTTTGCACACTGTGGCTGCATCCCCAGGGCGACGTGATCCAAATTCAGACATTTCTGACTCATATTTATGACGGTTGCAGAGCCCCGGAGTCACGTGATCTCCTTTTGCAACCTTCGGACAAAGCAAAGTCCACGGGGAAGCCAGATCCACTTAACAACCCGTGTGACTAACTTAACACCCTCAGTGATTCACTTAACAACAGTGGCCAGAAAGGCTGTCAAATGGGAGCAAAGCTCACTTAACAACTGTCTCGCCCAGCAATGGAAATGTTGAAAATGTCGTTAAGTCGAGGACTTATTATTGCAATTCCAGGCACGTCGACCGTGACAGACACCTGGCAGAGAGAATGCGGGAATGTAAATTGGTATTTTCGTTCCACTTCCTTTGTTTTTTAGACACAGCAAATTCAGCCCAGAATTATGATGCTTAGGATATTTGAGAGCATCAACCCTAATTTGCTGTGTTTATTCTCAAGAAGGTACATCTGGAATCTTCTCATTTCGCCTGGGAGTTGCTGAATTTGGAAAAAGAAGAGAGAGAGAGAGAGAGAGAGAGAGAGGAAAAGAGGGAAGATGAACAGCCCTGACAATGGAGGTATTTTTTCCGTCCTAGCAACAATCAGGGTGCATTCAATTTAGCTAGTTAACATCTGCCACAATTAGCTGCTTTTGTAACATGGAGCTCGTTCCTCACTTCAGCCAAGAGTGTTTTCTTCCACGCTTGATTAATGTGCTTGAATCATCCACGGGAGAAATTATTCCAAGTTATAAAACTCTTTTTTGTTTTTGTTTTTTCATTTCCGGCAGTCTATTTTCTTTCATTCCTTAGAAACTCCTCCAGTTTAGCTAAAGGTGGCTAGAAATGGTTGCAGGAACTGGGTTTGGACAGTCTAGCGAAAAGAAGGACTAGGGGTACCATGAGAGCAGTCTTCCAGTATTTGAAGGGCTGCCCCAAAGAAGAGGAAAGGGTCAAATTATTCTCCAATGCACCGGAAGGCAGGACAAGAAACAATGGATGGAAACTAATCTAGGAGAGAAGCAACCTAGAACTAAGGAGGAATTTCTTGACAAGGGAGAACAATTAACCAGTGGAACTGCTTGCCTCCAAAAGTTATAAATGCTCCAATACCGGAATTTTTAAAGAAGAGATTGGACAATCATTTCCCTTACTCTATACTCTTTATGTGCATGACTGCATTCCCACTCACTCTGGTAATACTATTACTAAATTTGCAGATGGTACAACAGTGGTGGGACTCATCTCGGGGGGGGGGGGGATGAGTCTGCCTACCAAGATGAGGTGGACCGGTTGCTTTCGTGGTGTGGAGACAATAACTTGGTCCTCAACACCAATAAGACCAAGGAGCTTATAGTGGACTATAGAAGGAACAGATCAGACCTCCAGCCCTGGCTTATCAAGGGAGACCGAGTGGAGCAAGTGGCCAGTTTTAAGTTTCTGGGTGTTACCATAAAAGAGGACATGACCTGGGGGGCTCATATTGCAGCCTTGGTCAAAAGGGCCCAGCAGAGATTATACTAACTGAGACTTCTCAGGAAATAACAACTGGATGGAAAACTGCTGGTGACCTTCTACCGCTGCACCAGAGAGAGTATCTTAACTTCCTGAACACCTGTGTAGGGTTTGCCAGTTGCACAGGGGCAGATAGGACAGCACTCCAGAGGGTCAACGTCATTGCCCAGAGGATCAATTGGTTGCCCTCTCCCCTCTTTGGAAGAGTTTCATAGCTCCAGCTGCCTTAAGAAAGTTCAAAACATTCTCAAAGATGCATCTCATCCTGGGCACCACTTTTTTTTTTTTTTTGAACTATTACCATCTGGCAGACGGTACAGGATAATAATAATAAAAACAAGGACAAATAGGCTGAAAAACAGCTTCTATCCCAGGGCAGTAACTCTATTAAATTCTACTATATGGTGCAATATTAATGCAATATCAAGGGTTTGCAATTCAATGTACAGATGTGTGTTTGTGTTTATTTTCATAGCCATAATGTACACTGAAGGTGGTATTTAATTTCGTTGTACGAGGTGCAAGGACAATAAAGGAAACTAAACTGAAATGGTATAGGGTTTTCTGCCTAAGCAGAGGGTTGGATTAGAAGACCTTCAAAGTCCCTTCCAGCTCTATTCTTCTAACTCTGTTACTGGATTACTTTTCGGGGACAAGTCTGCAGCTGGAATTTACAGCTGCTGCTGAAATATTATAAACTCTCTAGAGCAGGGGTGTCTAACCTTGGCAACTTTAAGACTTGTGGACTTCAACTCCCAGAGTTCCTCAGCCAGCTTTGCACAAGTCTTAAAGTTGCCACGGTTGGACACCCCTGCTCTAGAGCCTCAAGTGATGGGAAGTGGATGTAATTTTTAAAAACCAAATAGAGGTAGTCCTTGAATTACAATGACAACTGGGACCAAAATCACTGCTGTGAGACATAAGACCAGAGGTCTCCAAACTTGGCAACTTTAAGACTTGTGGACTTCAACTCCTAGAATTCTGGGAGTTGAAGTCCACACATCTTAAAGTTGCCAAGTTTGGGGACCCCTGCATAAGACGAATGCTGCTTCCCCAGTGGGTTATATATATATTTTTTGCCAGAAATCAACAAAAAAAGGTCACATATCATGATCATGTGACTGCAGGGTACCGCAACTTGATTGTAAATGCCAGCCTGTTGTCAAGGGCCAAGATTGCGATTGTGTGCCTGCAGGGATGGTGCAACAATTGTTAAGCGCAAGTTCGGGTCGTAAGTGACTTAGTTGACAGGCCCAAGCCATTGTATCTGAACCCTGGTGGCTTTTAGATGGGTGGACTTCAACTCCCAGAATTCCCCAGCCATCCTAAAGTATCCAAAGTTGAGAAACACTAGGCTAAGCCATTTACAACATCAGATGGACCAAAAGTCTGACTTCTTCACACAATTCTAGAATAAAAAACTCACCAGCAGATTTCAATTCCTTGTTCAGGGCTCTTAAGGCTTCCCGGTTCTGGTTCCGTTTCTGATTCAGATCCACAATCTAAGGAGAAATGGATAAAACCTCAAGCTTTATTAAAAAGCTCATTTCCACCCAGCATGTCCTAGTCTGCTTTCCTTCTCTCTGCAGGTTGGACAAGCCATATTTATTCATTTATATCAAAGTAGACCTTGATTTACAACCATCAAAGCCGCCTGGTCACGTTGTAGGGGAGATGGGTGGGGAAGGAAGAAAGGAAGGGGAAAAAAGAAAGAGAAATGAAAGGAAGGAGAAAGAGAGAGAGGAAAGAAAGAAAGAGGGAAGAAATAAAGAAAATAGAGGAAGAGAAAGAAAGAAAGAAAGAAAGAAAGAAAGAAAGAAAGAAAGAAAGAAAGAAAGAAAGAAAGAAAGAAAGAAAGAAAGAAAGAAAAGAAAGGAGAAGGGAGGGAAGGAAGGAGAAAAAAGAAAGAGAAGGAAGAAGGAAGGAGAAAGAAAGACAGAGGAAAGAAAGAAAAAGAAAGAAAAGAGGAAGAGGAAGGAAGGAGAGAAAAGAAAGAAAGAGGAAAGAATGAAGGAGAAAGAGGGAAGAAAGAGAGGAAAGAAGGAAGAAGAGGAAGAGGAAGGAAGAGGAAGAGGAAGGAAAGAGGGAAAAAGAAAAGAAAAGAAAAGAAAAGGAAAGGAAAGGAAAGGAAAGGAAAGGAAAAAAAGACATTAAAACAATTATCAACACTTTATTTATTTATTTATTTATTTATTTGATTTGTCAATTGTTTACAAGATAATAAGTACAAGTGTATACATAGTTGTGAATATATGAAATGGGTACATATAAGAAAAATAAAAGAATAAGAGAAACAATAGGACAGGGACGGTAGGCACGTTGGTGCGCTTATGCACGCCCCCTACAGACCTCTTAGGGAAGGGTGAGGTCAATAGTAGACAGTCTAAGGTTAAAGTTTTTGGGGTTTGGGGAAGAGACTACAGAGTCGGGTAGAGTATTCCAGACATTGACCACTCTATTGCTGAAGTCGTATTTCCTGCAATCAAGTTTGGTGCGGTTTACTTTGAGGCGTCAGTCTCCTCTGTGGAAGTTTTCAAATAAGAGGCTTTACAGATATTTTCCCTGGATAGCACGCGTGGGGCCTTGCTGCCCATTGCTTAGGGGTGAACTGGACGACCTTGGGGGACCCCTTCCAAGGAGACAATTCTCTGGACGTGGCCTGAACGTGTGTGGGGGGGGCGGTTGTTGGACTAGTGGATCTCTAAGGGTTTCTTTCCAAATGGACACTTGTACACTTCCTTCTCGCGATCCTCCTCCGCCCCCAATATTTCCATTCTTCAATCTTGTTGTATATATTTTATATTATATGGTTTGTGGGGGGCGGGGTGTGCAGTGAGAGGGAAATCCCTAGGCGCGGGGTGGGGGGGCAGGCGGAGGACTACAACCCCCATCATGCCTCGCGGCGCCAATTCGCCCCAACGGCAGTCCCCGGCCTACCTGCTGCCTAGCGGCCATCACCTCCTCGGCCAGTGTCTCCACCTCGGCCAAGTAGCGGAGCACGAAGTCTGGATCCTCACCGGCCATTGCGCCGGATTTCGAAAGAAGAGTGACGCCGGGAAGCGGCGCGACTCGACGCGGCGCGGCCTAGTCGGCGCAGGCGCCTTAGCCGGGCGGTTGCCATGGCGACCGGCCAGGATTTGAGGTCTACTCCAGGCCTTCGTGGGCCTCCCTCACCAACCTGGGAAGGAGGCTGGCTTATGCTTCTTCTCTGTGGGCGGCAGCCGGGGAGGACAGGCAGACTTTCCCCAGAGGCCCTTCGAGGCTTTGAACTCCATTTCCCCTCCTCTTCGGCCTCCCAGAAATGAGGATGGCCTCAGATTAGCTCTGGCCTCCTTCCTCCTTCCCTGCAAGGGAAGGGTCGATCGGCCCTTCCCTTGCAGTTCCACGAGGATGGATTACAAATCCCATCATTCCCATCATTGCAGGGCTGCGGCGCTGGGCATGATGGAAAACTGAGTGATGCACTGAAAACAGCCAGAGATAGAAGCAAAGAAGACAATGGCCTGACTTTTCTAGTGTGCAACTCCTCGGTGTGTTGTCTGAACCCAGTCACTTGAGTCAGCTTGACCTGCTTTGGGAAGGAAAGACCTGTAGGTAGCATTTACATGACACCCAAAGCTTCCTTTGAAATGTGGGGCCAACTCAGCCAATTACGCCAGCATTGTGTGAACACCAAAATGGGTTAATTCACCAACCCTGATTTGGGCCAAGGGATGAAACATGCACCTCATATCATCAGTTTTCTTTTTTATCTGTTTTTGTTGTTCTTATAAACAACATAGTGAACATACAAAATACTCCTGCCGCCTATTTTCCCCACAACAACAACCCTGTGAGTGAGGTTGGGCTGAGAGTGTGACTAGTCAAAAGTCACCCACCTGGCTTTCATACCTAAGACAGGACTAGAACTCTCCATCTGGTGATTGGCCCAAAGTCACCCAGTCTGCTTTCATGCCCTAACTGGGCCTAGAATTCACAGTCTCCTGGTGATTTGTTCTTAAGTTACCCAGCGAGCTTTCGTGCCTAAAGTGGCACTAGAACTCACCGTCTTCTGGTGATTGAACCAAAGTCATCCAGCCGGCTTTCATACCTAAGGAAGAAGTAGAACTCACAGTCTCCTGGTAATTGACTGAAAATCACCCAGCCTGCTTTCATACCAAAACTGGGACTAGAACTCACGGTCTCCTGGTGATTTGCTCTATGTCACTCATCCAGCTTTCATGCCTAAACTGGGACTAGAACTCACAGAACTCCTGGTAATTGACTGAAAATCACCCAGCCTGCTTTCATGCCAAAACTGGGACTAGAACTCACGATCTCCTGGTGATTTGCTCTATGTCACTCAGCCAGCTTTCATGCCTAAAGTGGGACTAGAACTCACAGAACTCCTGGTAATTGACTCAAAATCACCGAGGCAGCTTTTATGCCCAAAGAGGCACTGGAACTCATCACCTTATCTATTTCTATTTCTGTAACAAGATAAAATTTTAATCTTCCACTTCTCTTCCCCAGTATATCTTTCATTCAGTTCTTGGAGAGAAGAAGAGAGTATATATCGTGGAACAAAACGGTATTCAGATAATATTTTTTCTCCATTCCTCCATGCCTTCCTTGCCTTGACAACTTTCTCTGGCCAAAACTCCTGTGATGGATGATTTGCTGCAGAAGCGGCTTTCGAAGAAGCTGGCAGCCCCAAATGGGGAAAGGTTCTGGCGTCTGTTGGGGAGAATGGCTGGTCCTGGGAGAAAAAAGCCAGGAGAACTTTCGATGAACTGGCAACTCTGCTGCACGGAGTCCTAAATTACATTAATGTAATTAAACTGGATCGCTCAGTTCACGAGAGGCATCTGTTCAAAGCGCAGAAACGATAAAAGTGAGCAATTGTGGCTCGTGCCTGCCAGAAAGCCAATTGTCATTTAAGACAAGAGTTTTTCAACCTTGGCAAATTTAAGACATGTGGTCCAAAATTCCCAGAATTCCCTTGCCAGCATGATTGAGAAATCCTGATTTAGGGGATTATAAACTTTTTTTTTTTAACAGAGACCCTTTCCTCGCTGCTCAGCTCCGTTGCTAGAAAAGGCTTGGAGTATAGAGCTGAGTCATAAAGTCGTAAGCTTGGAAGACCGTTGTGAAGTGAATTTAGCTCCATTTTACGAGCTTTCTTGTCACAGTTGTTAAGGGAATCACTATCATTGTTAAATAAGTAACCTGGTTGGTTGCTAAGTGAATCTGGCTTCCCCATTGACTTGTTTCTTCATAAGGTTGGATCACAAGACCCCAGGACACGGTGATCGGTTGTGGTTCACCGGCAGCCTGTGCAGATGGCAGCAGAATTGGACAGTGGGGAAGAATGGGGACCAGTCTGGGAGTCTGGGGAGGACTCGGACAAGGGTCCTGCATCTGATGCAGAGATGGGGCCAGGGCCATCTAGGAGTGGGGTGCTGCCTCCTGGAATCTCCGGAGTCTGGTAGCAGTGAGGCAGAGGAGCAAGGGGAGCCTGTTCCCAGTGCACAGAGCTGCTAGAAGGCAAGAGCAGCTGAGACAAAAAGGGGCGACTCAAGAGTAAGGCTGGGAGGTGATTGCCCCTCCCCAAGGGATAAAGGACAGGCAAAAGTAGAGAAACCTTTGCAGGAAGCAAAGTCATTCATACTGTTTGGATTAAGCCTTGAAGCTATGTGTGGACTTTGTACTTGGGTTGTATTTTTACAGTTCATTTGGCACTTTAGTTGTTGGCAGCAATTCAAAGGAGAGAAAGGTGGGTGCTTATCTCGAGAGACTGTTTGGGACTCATTACCGGCTGGGAATGAACATAATTCCCAGCATTGAAATAAAACAAGAGTTGTTTGGACTAAGAATGTGCTTAATTATGGTCTCAGGAAGCCTCGGTCAGAACACGACTGTTATAAATATGTGTCAGTTGCCAAGCATCCAAATTTTGACCACGAAGACGCTACAAGGGCCGTAAGTGTGAAAAACGGTCCTAGGTCCCTTTTTTCCTGGCTGTTGCAACTTTGAATGGTCACTAAACAAAAAGCTTGTAAGTCAAGGACTACCTTTACGTCAGGAGAGAACGAGAGAAGGAATCCCTGAAAATGCATGGTTGCATTTCCCCCAAAACAGCGTCATCCCACCCTGGCAACATCAAGATATGTGGATTTCCAACTCCCAGAATTCCCCAGCAAGCATTTCAAGACAAAATGCAGAAGGGAACTTGGATCAAAAACTTGGTTTTGGGAAGGGGTTTGACGCTTTACTCCCACCCTCTGTGCTTTGTGCAAGGTTTACCAACTCTGGTAAGCAGACAGCATCACCACCAGATGGATTTGTAACTGGCTGACAAAGCGTACTCAACGAGTAGTGCTTCATGGTACTACGTCTACATGGAAGGTAGTAAGCAGTAGGGTACCACAAAGTTTTTGTACCATCTCCGGGCCCAAAAGACAGATTTCTGATTCTTTGGACCCAAATGGAAGGGGAGGTGGGGGTCAATCTATTCTCCAAAGCACCTGAAGGCAGCACACGAAACAGTGGAATGCATAGAAACTCATCAAGGAGAGAAGCAACCTGTCATTAAGGAGAAACTTCATAACATGAGGACAATCAATCAGTGGAACAGCTTGCCTTCAAAAGTTGTGGCTGCTCCATCCCTGGAGATTTTCAAAAGAACAGCTGTCACGATTTACGCTCCTAGTTCATAGTCATAGTCATAAGTTGAGGACCACCAGTGTCACTGAGGTCCCCCAGAATCATTTAACAGTCATGTTACTAACCTAAAAGAAGTGATTCACTTAACAACTATGGTAAGAAAGGTTGTAAAATGGGGGTAAATTTCATTTAACAACTGTCTTCGAGGACTCCTTGTGGTGTGTGTTATCTGGACCCACACCAGTGTGGTCATTTGTGGTTCAGTGAACTTGGAGGTAATTCCACAACAAGGTTAACAAGGTCTGTGAAACCAGCCATCTGACTCCCTGTTCATCCTGGTTTTGTAATGTCTCACAGTTACTTCTTTAGGGGACAAGTTCTCGCGATACGACAGCATAATGCTAGAGGAGAACTGGTGTCATCGCTGTCAGTCATTCAGTTGTGTCCGACTGTGTCCGATCAGCCCTCTATTCACACTGCCTCCTTCAGATCCACCATGGTCATCTCAGTGCCATCCTTTATAGCAGAGGTCTCCAAACTTGGCAACTTTAAGACTTGTGGACTTCAACTCCAAGAATTCTGGGTGTTGAAGTCCACAAGTCTTAAAGTGGCCAAGTTTGGGGACCCCTGCTTTATTAGTGTCCAGCCAGCAGGTACTTGGTGGCCCCTTTTACTTTTTCTGCCAATCATCCCCAGCACAGTTGATTTTTCCAGTGACTCGGCTCACATGACATGACCAAAACATGACAACTTCTGCTTGGCGATCTTGGCTTCAAGTGATATTTTTTGATGAGGTTCAGTCTCTAGGACCCCTTTGTTTACCATTTTTGTAGGAAAAGATAATCCAAAATACAAATTTCTAAACATCGGCAAACAAATAACATCTGCATCTTGAGCCTATCTTCTTGGGTGTTAGCTACTCCTGCCAGCTTAGTATCACCTGAAAATTTGGTAAGGTCCCCTTCTGTTCCCTCATCTAAGTCATTAATAAAGATATTGAAGAGTCCTGGGCCTAAGACGGAACCTTGTGGCACCCCACTGCTTCCTTCCCTCCATGTAGACTTAGACCCATTAAGGATTACACGTTGAGTACGGTTTGCCAGCCAGTTGCAAGTCCATCTGGTGGTGGTGCTATCTATTCCACTTTTTTCTAGCTTACCAAGAAGTAGGTTGTTGTCTACTTTGTCAAATGCCTTGCTGAAATCTAAGGATATTATGTCCACAATATTTCACTAGTCTACTAATCTAGTCACTGTGTTGAAGTATAGAATAGGGTCTCCTGCTTGAGCAGGGGGTTGGACTAGAAGACCTCCAAGGTCCCTTCCAGCTCTCTTCTGATTCTGATTCAGTCCATGAGATGTGAAATAATAGTCTCCATGATTACTATTCAAAGGCATCCACCTTTCTCCTATCTGCCTTTTTCAGAATCCATCTGCTTTTTTTAAAAGTCCACCTAGGTCCACCTGGGAATTTTCAGAATTGCACCTAGGAGTAAATAACTCAGAGGGCCTTTCTCCAGTTTAAGGGAGCCTCCGTTCTTTGCACGCTCAAGGCATAAAGCTTCACGGTGCAGAGATCATCTCTGCCCCTGGAATTGAGGGCTGTTTGTCACACGCAGTTCGCCCCAGCACCTCCCGGATAAAACACACTGAGGTTGGCTTTTGCACAACTACTCCATCAGACACATGAGCTCATCGCTGTCACAGAGGGACAGATTTGTGGAGGTTTGGCTTTGACCCCCGAGAAAAGAACACCGCCTGCGGGCTGACGGTGTCTGATTTTATTCTCTTTTGGTCCACAGCCTCCTTTTTAGAAAAAAAAAACCTGGTTCATAAATAACACGACGTTCAGCCCTAAATCCCGAGGAACAAAATTCAATGGCTCGTGTTAAGCCAGGGAAATAAATCACTTATGTCGGAGTGCAAAGGTGAGGCTTCATCAATTTGCAAAGAGAGAGTTTTGTTCCATAAACTCACACCCGCCAGATAAAGGGGTGGGGGGGGCTGTATTTGCCCAATCTGTTGAACGTGGTTAGTGTTAACTTAGATAAATCTTTGTTGTCATCATTGCAACATAATGTGCAACTCAAACTATTTAGTAATATGAGTCAGTGCTTTGCTTGAAACCAGAACATGAGTTAAGATTAGTGAGATAATAGTTAGTTTAGACCTTAAGGTAAAAACCAGGTGTCGGTGAGTTCTAGTCCCACCTTAGGCATGAAAGCAGGCTGGGTGACTTTGGGCCAATCACCAGGAGTGAGTGAGTTCTAGTCCCGCCTTTGGTATGAAAGCCAACTGGGTGACTTTGGGCCAATCACCAGGAGTCGGTGAGTTCTAGTCCCGCCTTAGGCATGAAAGCAGCTGGGTGACTTTGGGCCAATCACCAGGAGTCGGTGAGTTCTAGTCCCGCCTTAGACATGAAAGCCAGGCTGGGTGACTTTGGGCCAATCACCAGGAGTCGGTGAGTTCTAGTCCCGCCTTAGACATGAAAGCCAACTGGGTGACTTTGGGCCAATCACCAGGAGTCGGTGAGTTCTAGTCCCACCTTAAGCATGAAAGCCAGCTGGGTGACTTTGGGCCAATCACCAGGAGACAGTGAATTCTAGTCCCGCCTTAGGCATGAAAGCTGGCTGGGTGACTTTGGGCCAATCACCAGGAGTCGGTGAGTTCTAGTCCTGCCTTAGGCATGAAAGCAGGCTGGGTGACTTTGGGCCAATCACCAGGAGATGGTGAGTTCTAGTCCCGCCAGGCATGAAAGCAGGCTGGGTGACTTTGGGCTAATCACCATGAGACTGGGAGTTCTAGTCCTGCCCTATGCATGAAAGCTGGCTTGGTGACTTTGGGCCAATCACCAGGAGTCGGTGAGTTCTAGTCCCGCCTTAGGCATGAAAGCCGGCTGGGTCACTCTGGGCCAATCACCAGGAGTCGGTGAGTTCTAGTCCCGCCTTAGGCATGAAAGCCAGCTGGGTGACTTTGGGCCAATCACCAGGAGTCGGTGAGTTCTAGTCCTGCCTTAGGCATGAAAGCTGGCTGGGTGACTTTGGGCCAATCACCAGGAGTCGGTGAGTTCTAGTCCTGCCTTAGGCATGAAAGCAGGCTGGGTGACTTTGGGCCAATCACCAGGAGATGGTGAGTTCTAGTCCCGCCTTAGGCATGAAAGCAGGCTGGGTGACTTTGGGCTAATCACCATGAGACTGGGAGTTCTAGTCCTGCCCTATGCATGAAAGCCGGCTTGGTGACTTTGGGCCAATCACCAGGAATCGGTGAGTTCTAGTCCCGCCTTAGGCATGAAAGCCGGCTGGGTGACTGGGCAAATCACCATGAGACTGGGAGTTCTAGTCCTGCCCTATGCATGAAAGCCGGCTTGGTGACTTTGGGCCAATCACCAGGAGTCTGTGAGTTCTAGTCCTGCCTTAGGCATGAAAGCCGTCTGGGTGACTTTTGGGCCACTCTTTCTCACACCACCCACTTCACAGGGTTGTTGTGGCGAAAATAGGAAGAGGAAGAAATGTTAGATATGTTCCCTGCCTTGAGTTATTTATAAAATAACAAAAAAAAAAGAATTTATTTTTAAAAAGTAAATAAAAATTTCAAAAAAATATTGGCCCAAAATCAGCCAGCCATATTAAAAGGTGGCCTGAACCTAGCCAATAGCTGGATTCTTACTATATTCTGACCTGAAAATATCCAACCATATTTTACCGCTACCGCTATGGCCATGGCTGGCTGGGGAATTCTGGGAGTTGAAGTCCACAGATCTTCAAGTTGAAAAAGTCGAGAAACACTGATCTGGTCTCTCATATCCTTTGAAACTCAGCCAGTGGCTAAACTGCCCATTAGCTGTCTTTTTTATATTGGTGGCATTCCGTTCAGACATCAGATGTAATTGCCGCTCGTGTGCCAGGTGCCCATTATCCACCGCTGGCCATTGGAGGTCCAGAGCAGCTGGAAAACCATCGGCTGGAGCAACCTCATCTCGCCTGGCTGCACAACGACACCTGAGCCAGCCACGTCCCTGGCAGCCATCCGTTCTGCATGCTTACCTGCAATTTGCAACCTTAATATCCGAGACCCAGGGTGGTATTTGCCAGGCAAGGAACTGGCAGGGACCACCTGTCCCATGTTCAGGCAGAGGAGGAGGGGGCAAATCCTTAGGAGAGGGTCAATGTCTACGGAGATTCTCCATCATCCAGGTTCATGGTTGTCCCTAAGGTGCTTTTTCAAGAGGCAACTGGACTTTCCTTGTTTTTCTTTGAAAATGTTTCATGTGATGACCCAAAGGGGCGTGGCACGAAGGCAACACATTCAGATAAGCAATAAGAGTCCCTTTATTATCTCCAATTTTGCCCCCAGTTTCCAGGTTATCTTCTGGCTGGAGAAAAACTCCCAGGAACAGCCTTTGACAGCAGAATATTCAGTCCAAAACAAGGTACACACAAACTGTAACTTAAAGTCCAAACAAGCCAAACTGAAATTATTAGTTTGGCAGGGCAGGAGCAAGAATTTCAGACTTGAACGCATGGAAAAACTCACATGGTTGGGAAGATGCCAGGAACACAGATAAGCCACGACAACACAGGATAAGGTCACGTTTGCTCCCAGCAGCCTGCCGCTCTCAGCTTGCATCTCTTTTAAACTCTCTTCCCAGCTGTGGCTAATGAAGGGAATCAGGGCCCTTTCCTCCTCCGTAAGCCACGCAACCCACATTGCTCCCTTCTCCGTTTCTCCCTGCGTACCCTAGGATGAAGAGGGGGTGGACCTGGTTTTTCCTCTGAACTCCCTCTCCCTTGTTCTATCTCTTCCCTGCTCTGTCCAGCTGGGCTTTGCCCTTCCCCAGCCTCCTCCACAGCCAACGGAGCCACACTCCCACTCCTGTCAGCTGTCCGCCTTCCTCCTCAGAGTCAGACTCTGATAGAGGCATGACATTTCATTTCTCAACCAAGAAGCTTCTTCAGCTCTGACTGGATGGTGGGGTATGGAAGGATTTGTACTCCTTGCAAACAGAGCTGGTCATTTGCGTCGTTTTAGAGGGTTATTGAGGCCACTTGGAGGTTTACCTGTGTCCTCAGGGTCACCTAAGTGGTGCAAATGGGTGTGGAGCCTTCTTGGACCTGCTGAAAGGATGATGTTGTAGATGGGAGAAAGATAATGTTGTATCCCTTCCCCCTCCGTCGAGAAAGGGGCTATTCAATTTGGACATAGATGGTCTCTTGGACCCCTCTTCCAAACCAGTGGTCCTTTCTGTCCAAAATGTGGACTTTGCTGTCCTCAGAAGAGTGGCCGTTGTCTTCTAAATGCAAATGGTCGGCCCAATCTCATCCTAATGCATTTGTTCTCCTATGTTGTGCCATTCGTTTGCGAAGTGGCTGTTTTATTTCCCCGGTGTACAGATCTTCACACGTCTCCCTGCATTGTGTTGCATGTACCACGTTCCTCAGTGCATGACTTGGGACCAAGTGATTTGAAAGACCATCGTTTCCCAGTCATATGTACTGGACTGTGGACTGTGGACTGTTCAGTTTGGACATGGATGCCCTCTTTGACCCCTCTTTCAAGCCAATAGTCCTCTCTGTTCAAAATGTGGACTTTGCTGTCTTTCAAAGAGTGGCCTTTTGGATGTTGGGAATGTTAATCTCTTGAGTGTTGATTGCTGGCCAGGCGTGCAGATGTTGTTCATCTCTATGTGCCTGTTGATGGCTAGGTTTGCCTGAGAGTGTCAGGCAGGGGTGGGATTCAAAAATCCCAGCAACCGGTTCGCTGCCCAGTTGCTGGGTGGGCGTGGCCATGGTGGGTGTGGTCTAACGGAACTTCCCCAGAGTCCGGAGGCTTCCCTCGGGCCTCTGAGAGGGAGAAAACAACGTAGCCCCGGGCTCTGGAGGCCCTCCAGAAGCCGAAACAGGCCTGTTTTCAGACTCCCATTTCCCCCCCTCCCAGAGCCTCTGCGCTGTCCCGGCACTTACCTGCATCAAAAATGGGCCACGTGGAGACTCCGGGGAGGGGAGGGGCAGGGTGGGTGGGCGGGGCCAGCCGGTCGGCTCAAATACTGGTTCAGTGAACCAGATGCAAATTTAACATCCGGTTCGCCCAAACCGGCCCGAACCGGTAGAATTCCACCCTTGGTGCCAGGTATCCAGCTATCCTCTAGTGCAGGGGTCTCCAACCTTGGCCACTTGAAGACTTGTGGACTTCAACTCCCAGAATTCCTCAGCCAGGCACAGCAATAGGAAGTCTAAAGCAGGGGTCTCCAACCTTGGCCACTTTAAGACTTGTGGACTTCAACTCCCAGAATTCCTCAGCCAGGCACAGCAACAGGAAGTCAAAGCAGGGTCTCCAACCTTGGCCACTTTAAGACTTGTGGACTTCAACTCCCAGAATTCCTCAGCCAGGCACAGCAACAGGAAGCCTAAAGCAGGTCTCAACCTTGGCCACTTTAAGACTTGTGGACTTCAACTCCCAGAGTTCCTCAGCCAGCTGGCTGAGGAACTCTGGGAATTGAAGTCCACAAGTCTTAAAGTGGCCAAGGTTGGAAACCCTGCTGTAGTGCAAAGGTGGGGAACTATGGCCTCTTTATGACGTATGTACTCCAACTTGGGAATTCTGGGAGTTGAAGTCCTGCCCCTGCTGTAATGTGTTTGGACTTAGTTTTGTCTAGGATTCGCACCATTTCCCACTTGATGCTCTTCCCCACCAAGCATTCATGCGCCTCTAGAGAGCCCAGGGCAGAACCTCAGCCATAGATAGGATCAATATGAACATTAAAACCGGAGACAAGCATGACTGGGACTGAGATGACTGCAGACAGTGGGCCGTCACGACTTCACTGATTACCAAAATGACTTCTAGATAACGCCACGCTAGGCCATGTATAGGAGCCGATGTTGCCCTAGCAAACCATCAGATGCTTTGTCAAACAATGGCACACGAGCCAGAAGTCATTTCATCAGAAGAGCCGCTGAGGCTGTTGCACAGCAAGCGCAGTTCCCAGAATCCCCCATCCAGCATGAGTGGACTTCAGCTCCCAGAATCCCCATCCAGCATGGGTGGTTTTCAACTCCCAGAACTCCCCCATCCAGCATGGGTGGACTTCAACTCCCAGAATCCCCCATCCAGCATGGGTGGACTTCAGCTCCCAGAATCCCTCATCCAGCATGGGTGGACTTCAGCTCCCAGAATCCCCATCCAGCATGGGTGGACTTCAACTCCCAGAATCCCCATCCAGCATGGGTGGACTTCAGCTCCCAGAATCCCCCATCCAGCATGGGTGGACTTCAGCTCCCAGAATCCCCATCCAGCATGGGTGGACTTCAACTCCCAGAATCCCCATCCAGCATGGGTGGTCTTCAACTCCCAGAATCCCCATCCGGCATGGGTGGACTTCAGCTCCCAGAATCCCCATCCAGCATGGGTGGTCTTCAACTCCCAGAATCCCCCATCCGGCATGGGTGGACTTCAACTCCCAGAATCCCCCATCCAGCATGGGTGGACTTCACCTCCCAGAATCCCCCATCCGGCATGGGTGGTTTTCAGCTCCCAGAATCCCCCATCCAGCATGGGTGGACTTCAACTCCCAGAATCCCCCATCCAGCATGGGTGGACTTCAGCTGCCAGAATCCCCATCCAGCATGGATGGACTTCAACTCCCAGAATCCCCATCCAGCATGGGTGGTCTTCAACTCCCAGAATCCCCATCCAGCATGGGTGGACTTCAACTCCCAGAATCCCCATCCAGCATGGGTGGACTTCAGCTCCCAGAATCCCCCATCCAGCATGGGTGGACTTCAACTCCCAGAATCCCCATCCAGCATGGGTGGACTTCAACTCCCAGAATCCCCCATCCAGCATGGGTGGACTTCAACTCCCAGAATCCCCCATCCAGCATGGGTGGACTTCAGCTCCCAGAATCCCCATCCAGCATGGGTGGACTTCAGCTCCCAGAATCCCCCATCCAGCATGGGTGGACTTCATCTCCCAGAATCCCCCATCCAGCATGGGTGGACTTCAGCTCCCAGAATCCCCATCCAGCATGGGTGGACTTCAACTCCCAGAATCTCCCAACTGGCATGGGTGGACTTCAGCTCCCAGAATCCCCCATCCAGCATGGGTGGACTTCAACTCCCAGAATCCCCCATCCAGCACAAAGATCTACAAAGATGATTAGGGGACTGGAGTGTAGAGTTGTCATTGCAGGAATGTTCCAATCTCGGATGGCAAACCTCAGATAAAGAATGTTTCCAAGCAAATACAACTCAGGCAAACAAAGTCACTAATCTAAAGGAGGATTAGAGAGAGGAAGTCAACACATGTTAGACTTTAACTAGAGATAATTAATTGTGTTATTTACTATGCTAAACAGTAACAAAAGTTAAGCAGTAACCAAAGTTAACCAGTGATGGAGGATAACTAAAAATGTGTATAAATGCAAGACTAGACTCCAATAAAGATCATCACGATTCAGTTGTTCATGATCAAACAACTCGACTGCCTCGTCATTACAACACCGGAGGATAAAACAAACGAACGATGTTGCAGGAACTGGTATGCCTAGTTTGATGAAAAGAAGGACTAGTGGTGATATCTGGACTAGAAGACCTCCAAGGTCCCTTCTGTTAGAAATAAGAAAATTCAAAAATAAAATGTAGGTGAAGAGAATAGTATAGCATTACGAAGACAGTAGTAGCTCGATCTTGATGTAGTCCTGCTGTAAATATATTTTCTAATGCATTTACTCATTGTTAAACATGTACCTGCAATCAATTACATCCTCTTGTATCGAGTAACGCCACCCCTATTTCCTCCAATAATTGGTACCTATCTCAAACTGTCAAGGCAATTCACACACACATTTGACATAACAAAAGACCAAAGTGATCAATTAGGAGGACAATAGGAGAAGAGATAATAAAAGGTAAACATGACCCTAACTTCCTTGATCAATTGACGTTCAATTGACAGTTAGATTTTGTTTTTCAAAGCATCTGCTTAAGTTTACCAGACTTTTTACTTTGCATAGGTGGAATATGTTAGAGATGCATATAATCGTTATGTTGTTCTAAGATGGCTGGGGAGAAGATGTGCTGAAATCTTAAGGTGTGGTTCTTGGCTCAAACCTCAGCTAAGATCCTACCGCTCTTTGCAGACAGCTTTTTCCCTTTTGTATGCTTTGATTTACGCTTACAAATAAAATCTCTGTGTTTTCGCCGTTTCAAGTTCTTGTTATCTGGAGTCATTTCCAAAACTCCCAACTCTTGTTATTCTGTAATTCTGTAGGGGGTCTGGTGCCTGAGCAAGGGTTGGACTAGACCTCCAAGGTCCCTTCCAACTCTGGTTATTCTGTTTTTTTCAAAATACTAAAGAGAAATTTGGCTTCTTTTTTGCCGATTCTGGGGGAGGTTTGCTAGGCCTTTGCATTTGTCTGATCTCTTCCGAAAGCTTTCGCTTCATCGACCCCGGCACAGCCGTCAGTTTGACAGAAAGCCCTTCCCAAGGAAGGCAGGTGTAGCTTTCTCACTGGGGAGGACCCCAAAGTGGTTTTTGATGGGTCCCAGGACACCAGCAACAGGCCAGGCGAGCAGATGGTGACAATCTGTGGCGGCCGGCAGGGGGAGCAAAGACATTTGCAAGCAAACTGGGGTTTCAGTCACATGTGCATCGTACGATGTGGGGCGACAGCAAAAGATGTTTGATCTCGGGAAGCTCTCCAGGGCCTGTAACTACGTTTATTGATCAAATGTTTCTTTTTATTTATATATTTGCTCAAATGGGGGGACAGAAAGAGGAAATGAAAAGACAAAGATAGCTACAGTGAGAACCGATGCCAAAACTACGCCTCAAAAGTGCTTTTTAAAAATGAAAACAATACAATAGGGGAAAAAAGAAATCAAGGTATATCAGTATAGTAATTAATGGTTACAATTCTCTCTATCTAAATTATTTAACATAAACATTATACTATATATCTATTGTATATCTATATCATCTATATTTATCAGTCTCTCACCTATCCATCATCTATCTATCTATCTATCTATCTATCTATCTATCTATCTATCTATCTATCTTTCTATCTAGCTCTATCTATCTATCTATCTATCTATCTATCTATCTATCTATCTATCTATCTATCTATCATCTATCGCTCCTGTCTGTCTAATCTCAATTATCTATCAATCTAATATCTATCTATCTTTCTATTCTATTGTATATCTGTCTATTAATATCTGTCTATTATCTATCAATGCTATCAAAATCTATCTATCTATCATCTATCTATTATCTATCAATGGTATCAAAATCCGTCTCTATCTATCTATCTATCTATCTATCTATCTATCCATCCATCCATCCATCTATCTATCTATCTATCTATCTATCTATCTATCTATCTATCTATCTATCTATCTATCTATCATCTATCTATCCAGCTATTTCTCTCTCTCCTATCTATCTATCTATCTATCTATCTATCATCTATCTATCTATCTATCTATCTATCTATCATCTATCTATCTATCTATCTATCTATCTATCTATCTATCTATTGCTCCTTTCTACCTATCTAATATCTATTGTCTATCAATATCTGTCTATCTATGTATCTATCTAATCTATTATCTATAAATCAATATCTGCCTATCTATCTATCTATCTATCTATCTATCTATCTATCTATCTATCCTATCCTATCCTATCCTATCCTATCCTATCCTATCCTATCCTATCCTATTCTATTCTATTCTATATCTATCTATTAATATCTATTATCTATCAATGCTATCAAAATCTATCTATCTTTATCTATCTATCCATCCATCCATCCATTCATCCATCCATCCATCCATCCATCCATCCACTCTGTATATGTAAACCCAAATCCTGCAGCCGTTCTTCGTAGGTTTTAGCCTCCAGGCCTTTAATCATCTTAGTTGCTCTTCTCTGCTCTTTTTTTTTCCCAAAGTCCCAACATCTTTTTTTTTTGCAGTATGGAGACCAAACATGGTTGCAGTATTCCAGGTGTGGCCTTACTAAAAAGGTTTTATAAAGTGGTACTAATACTTCACATGATCTTGATTCTATGCCTCTTGTTCCTACAACTCAGGATCGTATTAGCTTGTCTGCCCTGCTGGATGACCTCCGAGGCCCCTTCCAAGCCCTAGGATTCTATGATTCTTTTTCGGTTTCCCATTCAGGACCCCCAGCTCAGCCCCATTTCTTGCGAAACTCGCACTCCCTACATGGCAAGCCCGAAACAGCCACCTTTCCGCACGGCTTAAGATCAAACCAGCAGATGCATCACGAGTAATAAAGATCATTGTCTGGTCTTACATAATCATGTCTTATGAAAAATGGCTTCCTAAATTTGGAAACAAGGGATGGATCTTAATCAGAGAAGGTCTGTTCTCATTCAGAGGAGAGGCCGTCACTGGGGATGCCCCCCCGGCTCCAAGCTGCACCTGGGAAGCCGAGCCAAGAGCACGGCAGTGATTGGAATTGCAATTCTGGCAGAGAAGTTATTATTTCTCTCTCTCTCTCTCTCTCTCTCTCTTTTAAATTATTTTCCTTTCTTCCTTTGTAGTTCAAGTGATGTGACACGGGGCGTGTACAAAAAAAACAAGTACTTTCCCATAATGAATTAATGCCAATTATTGCCATCATAATTATTACCGTGAACTGCAATAACTGTAGTCCTCCACTTATGAGCCAGTCCTCAGCTTACACCCAGCAGCTTAGCGGACCGTTCAAAGTTACGATGGACCCTAAAAAAACTGCTGGAGACATGGATTCCAAGTTCCATCCTCCTCCCGCACCACACCTGTCGGTCACGTGAACCACGTTTTGGGCACTGGGCAACTTCTGTTTTCCAGCAAAAAAATGCCTCGTGGAGAACATATGCATTCGCTTTAATGCTGTTGGAAGAATTATCCTTCTGGGTTCAGTTCCAAGTGGGGGAAAAAGACACTGGAAACATGGAGGCTGTTTGGAAAGATGGTTTAATGGTGGACAGGACCACAGGGCTTGGAGCGCCAAAGAAGGAAGGGCTGAGATGCTGAGAGTGATGCTGGGTTTTATACCCTCTGTTGGGATTTGAATTTGAGCTTGTATTCTGATTGGTTGTCAGGCTCCCATGGGGCCATGCGGGGGCAACTCTGTAGGTTGCCTTTTGAGTATCACGCTTGGTTGAGCCTTTGCTGGATGATGATGTAATGAAAGGGCTTTGGGCAATTCGTATTATGGGTCTACCTGGAGGAGACCTTTGTTATGTGGAAGAGACTGGCCCAGGCCAGAGTAATGGCCTATTGGCAAAGGTGGGGTGGGGCTGAGTTTCTGCTTCTGAGGTGAATTTCTGCTTCTGAGTTTCTACTCTTTTTAGGGGAAATATTCTGCCTTTTTAAATATTTCCTAGGACAGCGGCGGCTAACCTTTTGGGGCTTCTGTGCCCAAATTGGTGCACGCGCTTGAATGCTCGCGCTCGCGTGCCAGCACCCAGAAGGCAATGTGCGCCCCTCCCACGCCTCCTATGCATGTGCGTGCAATCCCCACCCACCCATCTACCCCTGCAGTCCTCTTACGTGCACTGCACCTCACAGCTGATTTTCAGCTGGGTTGAGGCCTTTTTCGGCCTCCCAGAGGCTTGAGGAAGGCTTCTGCAGGTTTCTGCAGGCCAAAAACTAGGCCCGTTTCATCACTTCCGGTATTTTCAGAAAAACAGGAAGTGACGAAACGGGCCTAGTTTCGGCCTGCAAAGCCTGCAGAAGCCTTCCTCAAGCCTCTGGGAGGAAAAAGCCTCAAACCGGCCGAAAATCAGCTGTGAGGCGCACGCCTGCGCAGTGAGGTAAATTTGCCTGCAGCTCGCATGCCAACACAAATGGCTCTGCGTGCCATAGGTTCGCATCACGGTCCTAGGATATTTCATTTTTCTAGGAAAGGGGTGGGTGATAACTTCTTACAATGCATTGCCATATTCGCTTTACGACTTACTAAAAGCATTTTGCAAGCATCCCAATTGATGACCACAATGAGTTTGCTTAACAACGGCCGTCTTTGCTTAATGACCACCACGTTTGGTGCCAAAAAGATGACCCCCTTCATGACTATCACAACGTAGGACTGAAATGGCAGGCTTACGACCGAGACTCAACCCAAAATTTCCATTGCTAATCAAGGCACTTATGAAGTACTCCATTTTATGACTTTTTTTGACAAAGTTGTTAAGGGAATCCCTGCATTTGTTAAGTGAATTTTGCAGTCGTTAAGTCAACCCAGCTTCCTCCATTGATTTGGCTTGTCCAACGCCAGCTAAGAAAGTTACAAAAAGGAAATCACATGACCCCAGGAAAGAGCAACCGTCATATTTGCGAGTCAGTTGCTAAGCATCTGAATTTTGATCACGTGACAACGGGGATGCTGCAGTGGTTGTAAATTTGAAAAACGGTCATAAGTCATTAGAATGGAGTGGAGTGGAGTGGAGTAGAGAATAGAGTAGAATAGAATAGAAAAGAAATAAGAATGAAATAATACAATACAATGCAGAATGAAAGAATAGAATAGAAATAAGAATGCTAATGGAATAGAATAGAATACAATAGAAAAGAATAGAGAATGGAAAAATAGAATAAAGAATGAAAGAATAGAAAAGAATATAATACAATACAGAATGAAAGAATAGAATAGAGAATGAAAGAATAGAATGAAAGAATAAAACAGAAAAGAATACAATACAATACAATATAGAATGAAAGAATAGGATAGAGAATGAAAGAATAGAATAAAAGAATGAAAGAATAGAATAGAATAGGAAAATAGAACAGAACAGAACAGAATAGAATAGAATTCTTTATTAGCCAAGTGTGATTGGACACACAAGGAATTTATCTTGGTGCAAATGCTCTCAGTTTACATAAAATAAAAGATACATTCATCAAGAATCATAAGGTACAACACTTAATGATAGTCATAGGGCACAATAAGAATAGAATAGAATAGAATAGAATAGAATAGAATAGAATAGAATAGAATAGAATAGAATAGAATAGAATAGAATTCGCTATTGGCCAAGTGTGACTGGACACACAAGGAATTTGTCTTGGTGCAAATGCTCTCAGTGTACATAAAATAAAAGATACTTTCATCAAGAGTCAAGAATCAGAAGCTACAGCACTTAATAGTCATAGGGTACAATAAGAATAGAACAGAAAGAATAGAATAGAGTAGCATAGCATAGAATAGAATAGAATGGAATTTATTCTTTATTGCCAAGTGTGATTGGATACACAAGGAATTTGTCTTGGTGCAAATGCTCTCAGTATACATAAAAGAAAAGATACATTCGTCAAGAATCATCAGGTACAACATTTAATGATACTCATAGGGTAGAATAAGCAATCAAATTAGTTGTTTAGCAGAGTGATGGTGTTTGGGGAAAAACATGTCCTTGTGTCTAGTTGTTCTGGTGTGCAGTGCTCTATAGCGTCGTTTTGAGGGTAGCAGTTGAAACAGTTTATGTCCGGGATGTGAGGGGTCTGTAGATATTTTCACAGCCCTCTTTTTGACTCCTGCAGTATACAGGTCCTCCATGGAAGGCAGGTTGGTAGCCATTGTTTTTTCTGCAGTCCTAATTACTCCCTGGAGTCTGTGTCTGTCCTGTTGGGTTGCAGAACCAAACCAGACAGTGATAGAGATGCAGAGGACAGACTCCGTAATTCCTCTGCAGAACTGGATCAGCAGCTCCTTGGGCAGTTTGAGCTTCCTGAGTTGGCGCAGAAAGAATATTCTTTGTTGTGCTTTTTTGATGAAGTTTTTGATGTTAGGTGTCCATGTTAGGTCTTGTGATATGATGGAACCTATACATTTGAAGGTCTCCACTGTTGATACTGTGTTTTCTAGTATTATAAGAGGTGGTAGCATGGGAGGGTTTCTCCTAAAGTCTACCACCATTTCTACGGTTTTGAGTGTGTTCAATTCCAGATTGTTCCAGTTACACCATGAGGCAAATCATAAATATGAACCCATGGCCATGCATCCAAATTTGGACCAGGTGACCATGGAGACGCTGCGACGGTCGTAAGTGTGAAAAAAATGGACGTAAGTCACTTCTTTCGGCGCTGTTGCGACTTTGAACGGTCGCTAGATGAACTCTGGTAAGCTGAGAGTT
This sequence comes from Notechis scutatus, assembly GCF_049901735.1. Lineage (NCBI taxonomy): Eukaryota > Metazoa > Chordata > Lepidosauria > Squamata > Elapidae > Notechis > Notechis scutatus. The sequence continues at coordinate 3,005,583 of NC_142011.1, read as the reverse complement.
ACCTGTATGTTAAATTCACCCACGTGTGGTTAGTCCGTGCGGTGGCTCATGGAAACTCAGGCAATTGGTTTAATGGTGTAAAAACCATGGTTAAATGTACATTGCACACCCAAGGGAGAAGGTGGGGGGGAAAATAATCCATTAGCTCTTGGGGGGGAAATGTCCTTATTGCGATAGCCCCACGCATTTGCAACTGAATTGCTCCTTCAGGAACACTGTAAACACACAATATAAATAATAAATGGACACAGACATAGGAACAGGATGAAAAGCAGAGCAAACACTACAAGCACACCGTCTTTAAAAATATATATACACATATGCTTCCTGTAAGAAATAACAATAAGGATGTGAGAGGTTGGAGAACAATTCAGGAGGGCTTTGGGTCTCTCCGGAACGTAGTGCCTCTCTCCGCCTTTCGTTGAAGTATTTTGTATTTATTTATTTATTTATCAATTGTTTACAAGATAATAAGTATAAGTGTATACATAGTTATGAATACATGAAATGGGTACATATAAGAAAAATAAAAGAAAATAAAAGAAGCAATAGGACAGGGACGGTAGGCACGTTGGTGCGCTTATGCACGCCCCCTAGAGACCTCTTAGGAAAGGGGTGAGGTCAATAGTAGACAGTCTAAGGTTAAAGTTTTTGGGGTTTGGGGAAGAAACTACAGAGTCATGGAGTAGCCTCAATGTTCCATTCCAATCAGTAACTCCAAGACAAACACATCAGAATAGCAATAGCAATAGCGCTTAAACTTATATACCGCTTTATGGTGCTTTACAGCCCTCTCAAAGCATTTTACAGAGTCAGCATGTTGTCCCCCAACAATCTGGGTCCTCATTTTACCCACCTCTGAAGGAGGGAACGATGAGTCCAACCTCAAGCTGGCCAGGATCAAACTACTGCCAGCGAGCAGTGAATTAGCCTGCAGTACTGCATTCTCAAACACTGTGCAAACATGGAAGGAAGGAAGGAAGGAAGGAAGGAAGGGAGGGAAGGAAGGAAGGAAGGAGTATGGGGGAAGAAGGAAAGAGGGAAGGAGGGAGAATGGGAGAAGGAAGGAAGGAAGCAATAGCACTTAGACTTATATACCACTTCACGGTGCTTTTCCAGCCCTCTCTAAGCTGTTTACAGAGTCAGCCTCTTGCCCCCAACAATCTGGGTCCTCGTTTTACCCACCTCGGAAGGATAGAAGACTGAGTCAATCTTGAGCCTGGTGGGATTCGATCTGCCAAATTGCAGTAGGAGTAGTTTGCAGTACTGCACTCTAACCACTGCGCCACCGAGGCTCAGAATAGCACCTGGCACATCTGTGGAATCCCGAATCTAAAAGTTTTTCAGGCTTCATTGCAACTTCCCAAACTCAAAATCCATCCCCCTTTGGTCGTCATCACAACCGCATGGCCCAATCACGATCCTTATTTCATCCTGCGCCCTACCCGATGACCTTGGACTAACAGAAGAATTTTGTCTACTTAGAGCTACTTAACTGAAATCAACCCCGCTTCCACTCTCCCAGGCTATGTGTCAGCGGGGAACATGGCTTCTATCTGCCCGTTGATGCCGTCTAGGACTGCAATGGCTTTTAATCACTGGAAGAACGTGCCACCAGAAGTTGTGGCTGCTCCGTCACTTGAGGTTTTTAAGAAGCGACTGGAATGATACAGGGTTTCCTGCCCCCGAGCAGAGGGTTGGACTAGAAGACCTCTAAGGTCCCTTCCAATTGTGCTATTCTGCATTCTAGTCTTCATTCGTCCGAGATGGTGTAAGACCTCTGACTTCAGCCAAGGGTTGGACTTGAAGACCTCCAAAGTCCCTTCCAGCCCTAGGACTCTATCATTCTATGAATTCATCCATTGCTTTGATTTCAGAATCAATTAAACCATAAGCTGAGCCAACAGAGTTCAACTCCAGAGAACCAATTAGCTGTGATTAAATTCAGCCAAGCTTAGCAAATTGCCTCTTTTATTTATTTCATTTTGCTCTTTAAATAATGAGAAAAAGAGAACAATGGGAGCTAAATGCAGAATACAAAGAGGAAAGCAATGGAGACGCATGCATTGCCGAAAAGAATTAAAAAGGATACTGAAAAAAAAAAAGGCTGTAATAAAAAAGTGAAAGAAAATACAACAGAGAAAAAGCAAAGCAGAATCTGGTACGTCATTATAACAATGAGCACAGATAGTTCTCAACGTACAGCCATTCGTTTAGTGACCGTTCAAAGTTACAATGGCAATGAAAAAAGTGCCTTATGGCTATTTCTTTTTCACGCTTACGATCCATCCTGGCTGGAGAGTTGAGGTCCACAAGTCTTGAAGAGGCAAAGCTGCCTCTGGTATAGAGTCTCTTCCTTGAGGATGGATTAGAAGACTTCCAAGATCCCTTCTTTGTTATTCTGTATTTATTCTGTACCTGCTCCTAGCTCTATCCAATTGCCTGCAACAGGTTAAAAGAGTTTGGGAGGGACCTTGGAGGTCATCTAGTCCAACCCCCTGCTCGATCAATCAGAATAGAGCTGGAAGGGACCTTGTAGGTCATCTAGTCCAACCCCACCACCCACCCAAGCAGGAGACCTTACATCATTTCTGACTGATGGCAGTCCAGTCTCTTCTTGAAAGCCTCCAGGGATGAAACTCGCACCACTTCTGAAGGCAACTTCTGTTCCATGGATTGATGGTTCTCACTGTCAGAAAAAAATCTCCTTATTTCCAGGTTGAATCTCTCCTTGTTCAGTTTCCATCCATTGTTCCTTGTCTGGCCTTCAGGTGCTTTGGAGAATAGCTTGACCCCTTCCTCCTCCTCTCTGGGGCAGCCCCTCAAGTATTGGAAGATGCTCTCCTGTCTCCCCTGGTCCTTCTCTTCCCTAGACTAGCCAGGCCCAGTTCCTGCAACCGTTCTTTAGACAGAGAGATGGAGAGAGAGAGAAAGAGAGAGAGACTGAGAGAGAGAGAGAGAGAGACAGACAGACAGACAGACAAACAGACAGACAGACAGAGATAGATAGATGGCTAGACGGATAGATGGCTAGATGGATAGATGGATAGATGGAAGAGAAAGATATATAGATATATGGATGATAGATAGATAGACAGATAGGCAGATAGTCAGACAGACAGACAGACAGACAGACAGACAGACAGACATAGAAGTGGATAGATAAATGTAGATAGATGAATGATAGATACAAAATACAGATTAACAGAATAAGAAGGGACCTTGTAGGTCATCTGGTCCAACCCCCCACCCACCCAAGCAGGAGACCCTACACCATTTCTGACAGATGGCAGTCCAGCCTCTTCTTAAAAGCCCCCAATATTGGAGCACCCATAGCTTCTGGTGGCAAGCAGTTCCACTGGTTAATTGTCGTCACTGTCAGAAAATTTCTCCTTAGTTCCAGGTTGAATCTCTCCTTGTTCAGTTTCCATCCATTATTCCTTGTCTGGCCTTCAAAGGTGCTTTGGATAATAGCTTGACCCCCCTCCTCCTCTCTGGGGCAGCCCCTCAAATATTGGAAGGCTGCTCTCCTGTCTCCCCTGGTCCTTCTCTCTTCCCTAGACTAGCCAGGCCCAGTTCCTGCAACCGTTCCTTCTTTTAAATGTGGATATTTCCATGACGAGGGTGAGTCAGCTGTCCCGGAAAAGTTGCCCTGTTTAATGGGGATTTAAATATTTCAGCAGATGCATTGGGAAATCGTCAACAGGAAATGAGAAGTTAGGCCAAAAGCTTTGCCAGTTCCTTCCACAGAATATTCCACTCCCGGTTTTCCTTCCAACATTAAACCCAGCAATTGAATTTGGGGAGGGGAGAGAAAACTTTTTAAGCAGGGGTGGGATTCCAATTTCTTAACAACCGGTTCAATTTGTGGGTATGGCTTGGTGGTCACGTGACTGGCTGGGTGTGGCTTGTATGTAAATATTGTAAATATTTATGTAAATGTTTAATTTTTGATTTAAAAAAGGGAAACGTTTACCCCAAATCAGGCAAAGCAGGCAGGCAGATTGAGTTGCTCACAGAATCACAGATTCATTCAGAGGTCTATCTATCTGCCATCTGCTGCCTGAGTTGGTCACATAAAATTTGCTTGCAAGCAAACTCATAAAATTTGCTAGCAAGTAAACTTACAAAATTAACTCACAACACACCATTGTATGTAAATATTGATTTTTTTTTTAATAAAAAAGAGCAACTTTTACCCAAAATCAGGCAAAGCAGGCAGGCAGATTGAGTAGCTCCCAGAATCACAGATTCATTCAGAGATCTATCTATTTCCCACAGACACACACACCAAAAAAAAACAACCACCAAAACCCCAGTTCTTTCCACCACTGATTGTGTGTTTTTCCGGTCTATCAGGGCAACCTGGTCTACCCAACTATGGGTTGGAGCATTTCGCCTTTCAGCCTCACTCCAGGAGCCTCCTCAGGCAGTTGCTTTCGTGACAAACTATTTTTGTGTTGAATTTATATTTTACTGACAAGGAAATAAAGGGAGACTAACATAGATCTATTTCAAGCTATTTAGCTATTTCTTTGTTGGTAAAATATAAATTCCACCACTGATGTTCCCTAGTTGGGTCAGGAAACATCTGCAAGAAAACCACCAAGATCAGAGAGCATTAAGGACCCCACAGACCTCCTCCTCCCTCCCTCCCTCCCTCCCTTCCTTCCATCTCCTCTTCTCCCTCCTTTCCAGCCCTGATAATATTCCCAAGTTATGAAATGTCTTCAAGAAAACCACCAAGATCAGAGAACATCAAGGACTCCACAGACTTCCTTCTCCTCCTTCCTTCCTTCCTTCCTTCCTTCCTTCCTTCCTTCCTTCCTTCCTTCCTTCCTTCCTTCCTTCCTTCCTTCCTTCCTTCCTTCCTTCCTTCCCTCCTCTACCCTCCCTTCCAGCCCTGATAATATTCCCTAGTTATGAGATATCTTCAAGAAAACCACCAAGATCAGAGAACATCAAGGACTTCACAGACCTCCTTCTCCTCCTTCCTTCCTTCCTTCCTTCCTTCCTTCCTTCCTTCCTTCCTTCCTTCCTTCTTTCCTTCCTTCCTTCCTTCCTTCCTTCCTTCTCCTCCTCTCCCCTCCCTTCCAGCCCTGATAATATTCCCTAGCTGAGTTATGAAACATCTGCAAGAAAACCCCAAGATCAGAGAGCATCGAGGACCCCACAGACCTCCTCCTCCTCCTCCTCCTCCTCCTCCTCCCCCTCCTCCTCCTTAAGGCTGAGCATTGACTCTCACTGCTGTGCCAAAAACGTGTCCTATAAACTGGGACTCCAAACAACCGAACAATTGAAAGTCCCCTTGACCCCAGAACATGTCTGAAGGGCCTCGCCAGAAGACACAAAGCACAATGTTTAGGTGCCATAACAAATCACGGAAGCCATTCATCCCTGTCTCTGGCCGCTCATTCATCACGATGTGGAAGGCTGGTATCTAACCTTGAAGAGGCCAGGATGACAAAGTGTGCATCGGCCCAACGTAACACAAACTCATCTCTTTCTCACTTGTGTCTCCTAACATGGCGCACAAGGACATCAGGGGTGTGTGTGTGTGTGTGTGTGTGTGTATCTGCACAACGGAGCCAGAGATTCTGCCCCTTGCCCCACAGGATGTCCCTAGGGGCGATGTCTGGGACAAGCCGCCGTGATGTCACTGCACAAAGGACGCCAAAGGGAGCATTTGGGCTGCTCACCCTGTCTTTGATGCCAATAGTGGAATTCCGGAGAGGTGTGTAATGCTCCAGGCTGTGACATTCTCCTTCCTGTGGACACCATCAGGCCCAGCAGCTCTGGAAAGTGAGTCCCCATTTAATCTGGACTGTATTCCCTTCCTTCCTTCCTTCCTTCCTTCCTTCCTTCCTTCCTTCCTTCCTCCCTCCCTCCCTCCCTCCCTCCCTCCCTCCCTCCCTCCCTCCCTTCCTTCTTTTTCTTTCTTTTTTCTTCCTTCCTCTTCCTTCCTTTCTATTCTTTCTTTTCTTTCTTTTTCTTTTTCTTTTCTCCTTCCTTCCATCCTTCCTCCCACCCTCCTTCCTTCTTTCCTTGTCTTTCTTTCTTTCTCTTTTCTCTTCCCTCCCTCCCTTCCTTTCCCCCCCCTCCCTTTGTTCCTTCCTTCCTTCCTTCCTTCCTTCCTTCCTTCCTTCCTTCCTTCCTTCCTTCCTTTTTTTCTTTCTTTTTTTCTTCCTTCCTCTTCCTTCCTTCCTCTTCTTTCTTTTCTTTCTTTTTTTTTTCTTTTCTCCTTCCTTCCATCCTTCCTCCCACCCTCCTTCCTTCTTTCCTTGTCTTTCTTTCTTTCTCTTTTCTCTTCCCTCCCTCCCTTCCTTTCCTCCTCTTCCTCCCTCCCTTTGTTCCTTCCTTCCTTTTTCTCTCCTTTCCTCTTCTCTCCCTTCCCTTCCCTTTCCCCTCCCTCCCTTTGTTCCTTCTTTCTTTTTTCTTTTCTCTCCTCTCCTCTGCCTCCCTCCTTCTTTCCTTTGTTCCTTCCTTCCTTCTTTCCTTTTTCTCTCCTCTCCTCTCCTCTTCTCTCCCTTCCCTTCCCCTCCACCCTTTGTTCCTTCCTTCCTTCTTTCTTTTTCTCTTTTTCTTCTCTCCTCTGCCTCCCTCCCTTCTTTCCTTTGTTCCTTCCTTCCTTCTTTCCTTTTTCTCTCCTCTCCTCTCCTCTTCTCTCCCTTCCCTTCCCCTCCCACCCTTTGTTCCTTCCTTCCTTCTTTCTTTTTCTCTTTTCTCTCCTCTCCTCTGCCTCCCTCCCTTCTTTCCTTTGTTCCTTCCTTCCTTCTTTCCTTTTTCTCTCCTCTCCTCTCCTCTTCTCTCCCTTCCTTTCCCTCCCTCCCTTTGTTCCTTCCTTCCTTCTTTCTTTTTCTCTTTTTCTTCTCTCCTCTGCCTCCCTCCCTTCTTTCCTTTGTTCCTTCCTTCCTTCTTTCCTTTTTCTCTCCTCTCCTCTTCTCTCCCTTCCCTTCCCTCCCACCCTCTCTCCCTCCCTTCACCACCTCCTGGTCATTGGCTCAGTCACCCAACTGGCTTTCATACCTATGGTAGGATTACAACTCACCAGCTGGGTGACTTTGGGCCAATCCCCCTCTTTCTCAGGCCAACCTTACAAGGTGATTGTTACGGGGAAAATAGGAGGAGGAAGTTGCATTGGATACATTCACCGCCTTGAGTTATTTAAAAATAATAGAAAGGCTATAAATCAATCAATAATAATTTTAAAAAAACTGGACAACCATCTCTCTGGAATTGAATATGGTCTTCTGCCTTGGGCAGTGGGCTAGACTAGAAGACCTCTAGGGTCCCTTCCTTCCCAGCCTGTGATTGTAGGATTCTCTCCTCTCTCTCTCCCTCTGTTTTTTCGTTGGCACTGTTTCTGTTCTGCTTCGCAAGACTTAAGGTAGCAGAGCGAAGCCAGGAAACCTCTTCGTGTCTCTGGTTCAACTCCTTCCCCCTCTTTTACCGCAACGCCAGCCCTTCCCTTCCCCTGTCAGTCCGTCTCCCCCACTTCTTGGCACCGGCTCCCGTTTGGCAGTGCTGCCTCAGTTGCCCCCTTGGCCAAGGAAGCAGCTCGCGGTGAGTCAGAGACATCCGCCCGCCTGGCAGCATCTGACCCCAGCCTTTCTCCCAACGCTGCCGCCGTTGCACAGAAGGAAAACAACCTTCCAGGAAAGGAGAGATTTGGGATCTGGCATTGCGCCCCTCTTCCCTCCAACTCTCCTCCCTCCCTGGCCGAGGGGTCGAGAGAACCAAAGCTCTCAAATGCCTTCGGTGAACCGTAGCAGCTTCCAGGAGAGAAGGAAACATCAGTTTGGCCAGGAAGAGGATAGCAGTCTTTAGATTAGATTGATTAGATTAGACGAACAGAGTTGGAAGGGACCTTGTAGGTCATCTAATCCAGGGGTCCCCAACCACGGTCCCGGACCGGTACCGTCCAGCGAACAAGTCCTACCGGGCCGCTGGCTTGCTGAGCGCCGCCATCTTTTTGATGAAAAGTGCTTCCGGTGAGCTTTTCTGGGCAGAAAGCTCACCGGAAGCACGTTTTCATCAAAAAAGATGGCGTAGCCTCGGTGATTTTCTGGGTAGAAAGCCATTTCTACCGGAAAAGCTCATCGAAGCGCAGGCCGCCATTTTTGATGAAAAGTGCTTCCGTGAGGTCACGGAAGCACTTTTTCATCAAAAGATGGCGGTGCCCAGCTGATGCCGGTACCGGGCGCGGCGCCAGCTGATGCCGGTACCGGGCGCGGCGTAAAAAGGTTGGGGATCACTGATCTAATCCAACCCCGCCTCCCCCACCCCGCTCAAGCAGGGGACCGTACACCATTTGTGACAGATGGCACTCCGATCTCTTCTTGAAAGCCTCCAGGGATGAAGCTCCCCCAACTTCTCGTGGCAAGCAGTTCCGCCGGTTAATTCTTTTCCATCTTAGGAAATTCCTCCTTCGTTTCCAGGTTGCTTCCCTCCTTCTTCCGTTTCCATCCATTATTCCTTGTCTGGGGTACAGGTGCTTCAGAAAATAGCTTGACCCCCTTCCTCCTCTCCGGGGCAGCCCCTCCAATATTCTTAGGATCACAACTGAGCCCACAATAGGAGAAGACAATGGATGGTCTTCCAATATCTGAGGGGCTGCCCACCAAAAAGACAGGGTTGGCCTGTTCTTCAAAGCATCCAAAGGCGGGACAAGAAGCCACCGGATGGAAACGGATCAAGGAGAGAAGCAACCTGGAATTAAGGAGAACAATTAATCAGTGGAACTCCTTGACACCCAAAGTTGTGGGTGCTCCAACTCTGGAAGTTGCTGTGGTTCGCCGGCAGCAGGTGAGGACGGCTGAGGTCTCGGAGAGCGAGGACTCGGATGAGGGGCCTGCGTGGGATGCAGGGATGGGGCCAGGACCATCAGGGAGTGGGGTGCTGCCTTTGGAGGTTGTGGAGGCTGGCAGCAGTGAGGAAGAGGACCCCGAGGAGCCTGTGCCCATGGTGTGTGCACGCAGAGTTGCTCGAAGGAAAGAGCAGCTGCAGCAGAACGGGCGACTCAGGAGTAAGGCTGCAAGGTAATGGCCCCTCCCTTAAGAGATAAAAGCCAGCTGAGAAACTGGAGTTCTTTGCAGGAAGCAAAGACGTTTTTGCACTCGAGCCTTGTGGACGTTCGGAATAACTTGGTTGGTGTTTGGAGACTCTTTGTGTTTGAAATATTTCTTAGTAACTTTATTTGGTGTTCTTGGCAGCCTTGCAAAACCTTGGCAAGGCTCGTTCTTATAATTGGTTTGAAGCAGCTTTTTACCCATGAAGGATTCGTAAAGAAACATTAAAAGGTTGTGTGCTGTTACCTTTGTCTCGTGTTTGCTTCCTTGGAACCAGGTTTGGGTCAGAACAGAAGTTTTTAAGAAGAGATTGGACAGCCATTTGTTTGAAATTATATTATAAGGCTTATGTAGAGATTGGAGTCGAAGACTTCCAAGACTCCCTTCCAGCTCTATTCTGATTTTTCTTTAAAAAAAATACAGATGATCCTAGACTTACAACCGTTCTGCATTATGACGGATCCAAACAAGGGGACTTATGACCCAGATCTGAAGCTCTGACGGTCGTATCACCAAACTTCACATAACCATGTTTGACAAAAGTTTTGCTCAAAACTCGCACTTCCAAAACCGTGCACGACCATTGCTTCACTTAACGACCGCTCTCATTCATTTCATGTTCATGGTGTTCACGTAACGACTGCCGCAAAAAAAAAAAAAAAAGGAAACCCAGGTTGGAGATGGGACCAATCTATTTTACGACTGTAATAGGAATGGTGTGGTGGCCTAGAGGCGGAGTTCTCGCCTCACAATCAAGAGGCTGTGGGGTTCGATCCTGAGTAGAGGCAGATATTTCTCTCTGGGCACGATGAGAATGCATCTGCCGAACAAAACTCCGCATTGGCAACAGGAAGGGCATCCGGCCAGTAAAGCACTTTGCTAACTCTGTTGTTGCCCAGACTCCACCCCTCAAGGGATTATGGGGTGTGATGACCCAGGGCGTGGTGCAAAGGCAACACAGTCAGATAATCCGTAGGAGTCCCTTTATTTGCTCCAACTTTGCCCCCAATGTCCTGGTTACCTTCTGGGCTGGAGAAAAACTCTCCCAGGTGAACAGCCTTGGGCTGCAGAGACTCAAGTCCAAAACGTGGTCCACAAAAACTGTAACTGTAAGTCCAATTTTCTGACAATGAGAACCATCAACCCATGGAACAGAAGTTGCCTTCAGAAGTTGTGGGAGCTTCATCCCTGGAGGCTTTCAAGAAGAGACTGGACTGCCCTCTGTCAGAAATGGTGTAGGGTCTCCCGCCTGGGCAGGGGGTTGGACTAGATGACCTACAAGGTCCCTTCCAACTCTGTTAATATGTACCTCTAATCTGTACCTCTATTCTCCAAAGCACCTGAAGGCAGGACAAGAAGCAACGGATGGAAACTAACCAAGGAGAGAAGCAACCTGGAACTATTTATTTATTTTATTTGGTTTGTCAATTGCTTACAAGATAATAGGTATAAGTAAAAACATAGTTATGAATACATGGATACATAGAAGAAAAATAAACTAAGGAGAAATTTCTGGACAGTCAGAACAATTAACCAGTGGAACAATTTGCCTCCAGAAATTGCGAATGCTCCGACACTGGAAGTTTTAAAGAAGAGATTGGGCAGCCATTGGTCTGAAATGGTATAGGGTTTCCTGCCTAAGCAGGGGGTTGGATTAGAAGACCTCCAAGGTCCCTTCCAACTCTGTTATTCTATAATTCTACTTTTTTTTTTTCATTCCCAGTGATTTAATTCGGGAAGGGATGCAGCCTGATCCCAACTCCTCCTGTCTTGCTATTGGCAAGTTCCCAATTGTATCCATCCACCTGGTCGGTTTATCTTCCTTCTCTCTCCCTCTCTCCATCTTGCAGTGCGAGATAAATATCTCTGGCCTCTTATCTGCTCACATCACAGGCCTGAAGCAAATGACTTACTCCTGTGGATCACGGACGAAGAGGAGAGAGTTGGCTTGGTGCAGGAACGATGGCTTTTTCCATGGTGTGTGTGTGTGTGTGTGTGTATTCTGGAAAGATCATTATTCTCTTGATCTCTGTGGTCACAAAGATGTTGTCTTTATCCCTCATAAACTCACTGACATTTGTCACTGTCTCCCTGCCTGGGATTAAGTGCTTCTATACCTCTCCAGAACGTTCAGTCCATCCTTATCTCCTCTGGAGCCCACGAAAAGAAAGCCATTTACTACCGTGATTTCTTCATTGTCAAAAGTCCCTTCACCAATCATGCTGGTTGACAACTGCTGTTTGTCAATATTTAATAGTCATCCAATTTTTTTTCTTTCTTTCCTTCCTTCCTTCCTTCAAGATCAACCTTCCTTCTTTCCTTCTTTCCTTCTTTCCTTCCTTCCTCTTTTCCTTCCCTCTCTTTCTCCCTTCCCCTTCCTTCCTTCCTTCTTTTCTTTACTTCCCCTCCCTTCCTCCAAACTTTCCTCAAGATCAACCTTCCTTCTTTCCTTTTCCTTTCCTTCCTCTTTCTTTTCCTTCCCTCCCTCCCTCTCTTCCTTCCTTCCTCAAGATCATCCTTCCTTCTTTCCTTTTTCCTTCCTTCCACTCTTTACTTCCCTCCTTTCCTCAAGATCAACCTTCCTTCTTTCCTTCCTCTTTCTTTTCCTTCCCCCTTCCCTCTCTTCCTCCCTTCCCCAAGATCAACCTTCCTTCCTTCCTTCTTTTCTTTACTTCCCCTCCCTTCCTCCAAATCTTCCTCAAGATCAACCTTCCTTCTTTCCTTTTCCTTTCCATCTCTTTCTTTTCCTTCCCTCCTTCCCTCTCTTCCTCCCTTCCCCAAGGTCAACCTTCCTTTCTTCCTTCTTTCCTTTACTTCCCCTCCCTCCCTCATTTCCTTCCTCAAGATCAACTTTCCTTCTTTCCTTTTTTCTTCCTTCCCCTTTCTTTTCCTTCCCTCCACCTTCCCATCCTTCTTCAAAATCAACCTTCCTTCCCTTCCGTTCCCTTCTTCTCTATTCCTTCTTTCCTTTCCTTTCCTTTCCTTTCCTTTCCTTTCCTTTCCTTTCCTTTCTTTCCTTCCTTTCCTTTCCTTTCCTTTCCTTTCCCTTTCCTTTCCTTTCCCTTTCCCTTTCCTTTCTTTTCCTTCCCTTCCTTCCCTTCCCTTTTTGTTAACAAAAGCTCCTAGCTGAATATCTCAAAACCTCCCATTTACATTCCTCCTCCCATTTCTGGCACCGTCATTCTTAAAATATGCTCATTCTTGGATGGAAATAGCAATGGGGGCACACTGCATGGCGCTTCCTTTCTTAATTTGAACCATTCCCCACTCATTTCTTACGCGAATGCCTACTAGCATTTGTAAAGATCTCTCCCATGAAGCCTCCAGCGCCTCGACACACCCCTGTGCTGACACACCCCTGATTCCATCACCAGAGCCCACACAATACCAGGCCTTGTGGTGGGGTGAGAGCTTTTCTAGTGCCGGCACAACGCAAAAGCTCTCGTAGAACAAAAAAGTCACCGCACGCAACCAAACATCCGAATTGCAAAAAATTGCAGCCAATGCCACTTATCTAAGGTCCAGGCTGTTGACGTTGAACAGTTCTAGCTGGAGCAGAAAACCTGAATTTGGGATCCAGAATTCTTTGCCCAAGGCCGATTTCCAAAGATGACTAGGAAACTGGATGCTCTTGTGTGTGTGTGTGTGTGTGTGTGTGTGTGTGTGTGTGATTTTTTTTTTCCTGGCTCCAACCCTGAGGTGCAGAGCTCATTTTCTGCTTCAGTGGTGAACATGAGAAGGGAATGCTCTCCTTGAATAGAAGGGGAATTGGGGGCGCATTGAATGCCTTTCTTGCTAGAATCTCCGTTTGTAGCAGAGAGCGAAGTATCGCCTTTCCTGGCCAGATCTAAGGTCTGATGCTTGCCAGAGGAAAATGGGGGGGGTGGGGGGGGATGTCAGGCTACAAACACCAAGCAGGAGCAGAAGAAATACCCTCCTACCCACAACCCAGCCACCCACAACCAGGGATAGGAGGGCCCTGTGGGATTATTTTTCTCCCCCCTTACCAGTTCCTCCCAGTCCGGCCCTGGCATTTTCAGACCTTGAATGGATGCTTTACTGGTGGGACATACCTCCCACTGCCCCCCTCACACACACAAACCTTCATTAGCAGTCTTAGTTTGTTTACAGGGACAGGCCTTGCAGGTCTGGCCGAAATGATCTTGACTGGATTCTCTCCAGACTGATTTTTTTTTCCCTTGGCACGCTAGCCGGGCTTTGAAGCGTGTGTGTGTGTGTGTGTGTGTGTGTGTGTGTGGATTGCAGGACTTTTATGGGGTGGTGGTGTCTGGGAATGGGTCCCAGAACCAGCCCTGCAGGACCCCTCATCCACCCTCAATGATCTGGGCTTCTTTGATCCCCTGCAACCTTGCTGGCCGGGGGGGGGGAGAGAAACCCTCGCCCTCTACTCCCCTCCCCCACTCCCCGGATGAATGGCCCGGGTCTGCAACCGACAGCGAAGCGGAGCAGGACGCCCAGCCCCTCCTCGGTCGGAGGGCTGCTTGATTGGGGTGGGGGTTGGGGGGGTGATGGAAGGAGGAGCCCCACCTAGCTTTTAGGGCGGGGCAGCGCCGGGAGGGGGGGAGTGAGGGAAGGTGTGGGCGTGCACGGGAGGGGAGAAGGGAGGGGGCGCGGCCCCGAGGACCCTCCCGCGAGGAGGCCTGGAGGGCTCGCTCTCCGGTTGCAGCAGCCACCCTCCCCCCCAACCCGTTCCACGCCTGCTGGGGGCGGCGCCGCGGAGGGGGCGGGGTGGGCTCTGGCCCGGCCTGGCCGCACCCTTCCTCCTCCTCCTCTTCTTCCTCCTCCTCCTTCTCCTTCTCCGCCGCTCGGGGCTCTCTCTCTCTTCCGCCCCCCCCCCCCCACCCCAACCACCCACCCGTGCCAGTCCCTCTGCCTGCCTGGTCCGGCCGGAAGTCTGGGGCTGTGCCTGCCTTCTCCCTCCCCTCCCCGCCAACATGGCCGCGAAGTCGGATGGCCAGGCGGCCGCCGCGCCCCGTTGCTCCTCGCCCGCGCCCCTCCTGCGCCGGGAAGGCTCCGAGGCGGGCAGCCTCCCGCGGGGGCCAGGCGGACCCCGGCCAGCCCCGCCGCCGCCGCCGCCGCTTCCTCCTCCTGCTCCTCCGCCCCGCCGCCGCCTCCCCACCTTCCTCCTCCTCTCCTTCCCCCGCCGCGCTGCCAGTGCCGGTGCCCGGGCCTCGGGGCCGCGCCTACAGCCTGCGGGACTGCTGCTGGGTGCTGGGCGCCTTGCTGGTCTTCTTCTCGGACGGCGCCAGCGACCTGTGGCTGGCGGCCGACTACTACCTGCGGGGCCGCTACCTGTGGTTCGGGCTGACGCTGCTCTTCGTGCTCCTCCCGTCGCTGGTGGTGCAGCTGCTCAGCTTCAGGTGGTTTGTGTACGACTTCGCCGCCGCGCCCGCCGCCTTCAGCACCAAGGACAGCGCCGCCGCCGCCGCCGCCGCTTCCTCTTCGGCCGCCGCCGCCGCCGCCGCCGCCGCCGGGCCCCGCCTGGGCTGCTGCCGCCTTTGCGTCTGGATCCTACAGGCCCTCATTCACCTGCTCCAGCTCGGCCAGGTCTGGAGGTAGGCCAGCCGCCGCGCCCCATGGGCTAGGGGACTCCTGGGGGTGTGGGGGAGAGCTGGGAGGCGGGGAGGGGGAAAAGAGAGAGAGCCGGGGTTTGGGGGTTATCCAGGTCCTCGGCCACCTTGGTGCAGGCTCGATCTTCCCCAACCAAGCAAAGTCACCGGATGGAAGCCGGCTTTGCTTAAGGACCACGTGTTTCGCAGCGGCCGCCACAGAAAGGGGTTCTGAAATTGAGTGCATGGGAGGGAGAGCCAGGCCTCCTTCACCTGCTCCAGCTCGGCCAGGTCTGGAGGTAGGCGCCGCCGCGCCCCATGGGCTAGGGACTCCTGGGGGTATGGGGGAGAGCTGGAGGCAGGGAGGGGGAGAAGAGAGAGAGCCGGGTTTTGGGGTTTGGGGGTTATCCAGGTCCTCGGCCACCTTGGTGCAGGGTCGATCTTCCCCAACCAAGCAAAGTCACCGGATGGAAGCCGGCTTTGCTTAAGGACCACGTGTTTCGCTTAGCGGCCGCCACAGAAAGGGGTTCTGAAATTGAGTGCATGGGAGGGGAGAGCCAGGCCCTCCTTCACCTGCTCCAGCTCGGCCAGGTCTGGAGGTAGGCCAAACGCTGTGCCCCATGGGCTAGGGGACTCCTTGGGGGTGGCGGGGTTGGGGGAGAGTCGGGAGGTGGGGAGGGGGAAGAGAGAGAGCCGGGCCTTGGGGTCTTGGGGTTTGGGGGTTATCCAGGTCCTCGGCCACGTTGGTGCAGGCTCGATCTTCCCCAACCAAGCAAAGTCACCGGATGGAAGCCGGCTTTGCTTAAGGACCACGTGTTTCGCTTAGCGGCCGCCACAGAAAGGGGTTCTGAAATTGAGTGCATGGAAGGGGAGAGCCAGGCCCTCCTTCACCTGCTCCAGCTCGGCCAGGTCTGGAGGTAGGCCAAACGCTGTGCCCCATGGGCTAGGGGACTCCTGGGGGTGGGGTGGGGGGAGAGCCGGGAGGCGGGGAGGGGGAAAGAGAGAGAGAGAGCCGGGTCTTGGGGTTTGGGGGTTATCCAGGTCCTTGGCCACATCGGTGCAGGGTCGATCTTCCCCAACCAAGCAAAGTCACCGGATGGAAGCCGGCTTTGCTTAAGGACCACGTGTTTCGCTTAGCGGCCGCCACAGAAAGGGGTTCTGAATTGAGTGCATGGGAGGGGAGAGCCAGGCCCTCCTTCACCTGCTCCAGCTCGGCCAGGTCTGGAGGTAGGCCAAACGCTGTGCCCCATGGGCTAGGGGACTCCTTGGGGGGGAGGGAAGATAACCCCGTCTTGGGGTTTGGGATGGATCTGCCTCCCCATCCGCATTGGTGACTTGTGCAGGGTCCCTGGGTGATGGGATCGCTGTTTGCGACCTTCCCCGACCAGCAGAGTCATTGGATGGAAGCGGGGTTCACTTAATGACCACATGTTTGGCTTAGCGACTGCCGCAGAAAAGGTTCTAAAATTGAGTGCACCTGTCTTTACCACTGGAAGGGGAGAGCCAGGCCCTCCTTCACCTGCTCCAGCTCGGCCAGGTCTGGAGGTAGGCCAACCGCTGTGCCTCATGGACTAGGGGACTCCTGAGGGTGGTGGGGTGGGGGAGAGCCGGGAGGCGGGGAGGGGGAAGAGAGAGAGCCGGTGCACGTAACCTTGGGGTCTTGGGGTTTGGGGGTTATCCAGGTCCTCGGCCACATTGGTGCAGGGTCGATCTTCCCCAACCAGCAAAGTCACTGGATGGAAGCCGGCTTTGCTTAATGACCACGTGTTTTGCTTAGCGACCGCCACAGAAAGGGTTCTGAAATGGAGTGCATGGAAGGGGAGAGTCAGGCCCCCCTTCACCTGCTCCAGCTCGGCCAGGTCTGGAGATAGGCCAAACGCTGTGCCCCATGGGCTAGGGGACTCCTTGGGGGAGGGGAAGATAACCCCGTCTTGGGGTTTGGGATGGATCTGCCTCCCCATCCGCATTGGTGACTTGTGCAGGGTCCCTGGGTGATGGGATCACTGTTTGCGACCTTCCCTGACCAGCAGAGTCATTGGATGGAAGCGGGGTTCACTTAATGACCACATGTTTGGCTTAGCGACCGCCGCAGAAAAGATTCTAAAATTGAGTGCACCTGTCTTTACCACTGGAAGGGGAGAGCCAGGCCCTCCTTCACCTGCTCCAGCTCAGCCAGGTCTGGAGGTAGGCCAGCTGCCGTGCCCCATGGGTTAGAGGGCTCCTTGGGGGACCCCAGGCAGGGGGGAGACCCAGGCACATATGGGCATCAGGGGTTTATCAGCGTCCCCGGCCACATTTGTGACTTGCCCGGGTGATGGGATCGCTGTTTGTGACCTTCCCCGACCAGCGAACTCACTGGATGGAAGCTGGGTTCGTTTAACGACCACATGTTTTGCTTAGCAACCGCCGCAGAAAAGGTTCTAAAATGGAGTGTGACTCTTTTATGACGGGGAGCAGAGAAAGAGGCCCTCGTTCATCTGCTCCAGTTCGGCCAGGTCTGGAGGTAGGCCAGCTGCCGTGCCCCATGGGTTAGAGGGCTCCTTGGGGGGACCCAGATCTTGGGGTTTGGGGTTTTAATCTGTGTCCCTGTTTACCTGGCCTTGCTTGTCGCATTTGTGACTTGGGCAAGTTCCCGGATGATGGGATCGCCGTTTGCGAGGAGCAGAATCACTGGGGGGAAGGAAAGCCAGGTTTGCTTAATGACCACATGATTCACTTAACAACCGCCACAAAAAGCATTCTAAAATGGACTCCCTTTACGACCGTATCCCTTAGGGACGGATGCTCCAGTCCATTCGGCACTCGACCTAATCATCAATATGACTGGGGCAGCTGGACCCTCGATCCAAAGGCCCGCGGTGTGTGAAGGGGAGGAGGGTCCAAGGGTCCAAGGCCTTACACAGATTAACAGAGTTGGAAGGGACCTTGTAGGTCATCTAGACCAACCCCCCACCCAAGCAGGAGACTCTACACCATTTCTGACAGATGGGAGTCCAATCTCTTCTTGAAAGCCACCAGGGATGAAGCTCCCACAACTTCTGAAGGCAACTTCTGTTCCATTTGGTTGATCGCTCTCCCTGTCAGGAAATGCCTTTTTATTTCCAGGTTAAATGTCTCCTTGTTCAGTTTCCATCCATTCTTGCTTGTCTGGCCTTCAAAGGGGCTTTAGAAAATAGGTTGACCCCTTCCTTCTCCCTGTGGCAGCCCCTCAAATATTGGAAGATGCTCGCCTGCCACCCCTGGTCCTTCTCTTCCCTAGACTAGCCAGGGCCAGTTCCTGCAAATGTTCTTTATATGTTTTAGCCTCCAGTCCCCTCATCATCCTGGTTGCTCTTCTCTGCCCTCTTTCTCAACATCTTTTTTTAATGTGTGGAGACCAAAACTGGATGCAGTTTCTCTAGGGTGGCCCTTGTGCCCTTTCGGAAGGACAGAGGGCAGAAGAGGGGATGTGGGGGTGGGGTTGCATCAGAAAGCCTGCCAAAAGACAGATGGAAATGGGCTCAGGTCTGCTTCCCATTTGCTGTGATGAGGCAGCTTGGAGAGGAGAGGAGAGGAGAGGAGAGAGAGAGAGAGAGAAAGAGAGAGAGAGAGAGAGAGCGCGCTCTGGGGAGCCATTGACCCCTGAGCCCCCTCCCTGGCTAATGGCTGAGTAGGGACTTTGGGGCTGCTGTCCCCGAGGCCGAAATAGTGAGAGATGCAGAGGACTTTCTACGCAAAAATTGCCAAATCGCCTTGCTCTTCCCTCCTGCCTGGAAGGCTGGCCTGTGCTGGGCCCAGTGGTTCCAACATTCACGACTTAGATGAGGAAATAGGAGGGGAACTGACCAAATTTGCAGATGATACTAAGCTGGCAGGAATAGCTGACACCCTAGAAGATAGGCTGAAGATCCAGAGGGATCTTGACAGACTAGAACCCTGGGCCCTATCCAACAAAATGAAATTCAACGTAGAGAAAAGGAAAGTCTTACACTTAGGCAAGAAAACCCCAAAGGACACATATAGACTGGGGTCAAACCAGGCTCAGTAGCAGAAACTGTGAGGAGGATCTTGGAGTCTTAGTGGACAACCAACTAAATAGGAGCCAGCCATGTGCAGCAGCAGCCAAAAAAGCCAACGCAATCCTAAGCTGCATTAACAGAGGGATACAATCAAGATCAAGGGAGGTACTAAGACCCCTCTATGAAGCCTTAGTAAGGCCACACCTAGAGTACTGCATCCAGTTTTGGTCACCACATTATAAAAAAGATGCTGAGACTCTAGAAAAAGTACAGAGAAGAGCAACCAGGATGATTAGGGGATTGGAGACTAAAACATACGATGAACGGTTGCAGGAACTGGGCCTGGCTAGTCTAGCGAAGAGAAGGACCAGGGGAGACAGGAGAGCATCTTCCAATATTTGAGGGGCTGCCCCAGAGAGGAGGAGGAAGGGGGTCAGGCTATTTTCTAAAGCACCTGAAGGCCAGACAAGGAATAATGGATGGAAACTGAACAAGGAGAGATTTAACCTGAAAATAAGGAGAAACTTTCTGACAGTGAGGACAATCCACCCATGGAACAGAAGTTGCCCTCAGAAGTTGTGGGAGCGCCATCACTTGAGACCTTCAAGAAGATATTGGACTCCCATCTGTCAGAAATGGTGTAGGGTCTCCCTCTTGGGCAGGGGGCTTGGACTAGAAGACCTACAAGGTCCCTTCCAACTATCTGTTATCTGTTAATTCAACTCCCAGAAGATGTTCCCAACTATGCCCGAGATGCAGAGGAGGAGACGCGGCTGACTTAAAAGGCAACGGAGGGCAGCTATCCCATTCCCCTTTGTGCTCCCAAACTATCTTCTGAATTATTTCCGAAATCTTGCAGAGCTCAAGGTTACAGCCAAAGCACCCCACCCCCAATTCTAGCTTTTCCCAGCGAGGGTCCTTCAGATTCAATTCACAGGTTCCCCTAACCAACACGCCCCCCCCACCGATAGACCCTGTGCCCCCAGGGCAGCTCAGGGAGGGAGCGTGCGTCTGTTTGTCTATCATCTGTCTATCTATAATTTGTCTGTCTGTCTGTCTATCATGCCTGTCTATCATCTCTCTGTCTGCCTTTATCTATTTATCTATTTATCTATCTATCTATCTATCTATCTATCTATCTATCTATCAATCTATCTATCTATCTATCTATCTACCTACCTACCTACCTACCTATCTATCTATCTATCTACCTATCAATCTATTTATCATCTATCTATCATCTATAGTTATCATCTTATCTATCATCCATCTATCTATCTATCTATCTATCTATCTATCTATCTATCTATCTATCTATAAGCATAAGTGCACCATCGTGCCTGTCCTATTGTCCCCATTTATTCGTACCTATTTCCTGTATTCTTCCTCATGTTTATACTTATATCTATTATCTTGTAAGTGATTGACATATCAAATAAATAAAAAAATAAAATCTACATCATCTATCATCTGTCTATCATCTGTCTATCCTCGCTCCCTCCATTCCTCCCTCCATCTCTCTCCTCCATCTCTCTCTCTCTCTCTCTCTCTCTCTCTCTCTCTCCCTCCCTCCCTCCCCCCTCTCTCTCTCTCTCTCTCATCATAGGGTAACTCTCCAAAATATCAGCTGGCTTGACAGCCTCTTGATTGGGAAAGGGGTCGCAGTCCATATGCTTCCCTAGCCAAGGAAGGGCTGAGTCCCCACGTCCCACCCCTTCTGTTCCTTTCCTTTCTCCCTCCACCTTTGATCCAACTCTCCCAATCCCCCCCTCCCCCCTCCAAAGCCATGAAACCCGAGGAGAGGTCCTGGTTGGGGACAGAGAGAGGGAGCTGGGGGTCAAATCCCCCCAGAGGGGATTTGGAGGGTCCCTCTACTACAGCTTCAGCCTTCCAGCCTTCCGGAGCAGATGCCTTCTGTCTGGGCCCTCCGGATTTCTCTGCCCCCAAACAGCCCAGCCTTTTCCTTCCACTGGTCTTCCCTCCCTTCAGGGCTGCGATGGATCTGAAATGGATCCTTTTTTTATATATATTTGTCAATTGCTTGCAAGATAATAGATATAAGTAAAAACATGGTTATGAATACATGGATACATAGAAGAAAAATAAAAAAAACAATAGGACAGGGACGGTAGGCACGATTGGTGCGCTTATGCAGGCCCCCCTACAGACCTCTTAGGAAAGGGGTGAGGTCAATAGGAGACAGTCCAAGGTTCAAGTGTTTGGGGTTTGGGGGGGAAAAATGTTCCTGCCGTGTTTTGGAAGCAGGAGACAGTGTCGAAAGAGGCTCAGGCCCCAGAAAGAGTGGAGAGAAGACCAAGATGATCCAGAAGTGGTGGGTGTCCCATCATCTCCAGAGGCTTTTAAGATCTTGCCTCAACAGAAGGGACCTTGGAGGTCATCTAGTCCAACCCCCACCCAAGCAGGAGTCCCTGCACCATTTCTGACAGGTGGCAGTCTAGTCTCTTCTTGAAAGCCTCCAGGGATGAAGCTCCTACAACTTCCGAGGGCAACTCCTGTTCCATGGGTTGAAAAGAGGGTCAAACTCCTGCCTTGGGCAAAGGGTTAGGCTAGAAGACCTCCGAGGTCCCTTCCAGCCCTAAGCCCTATTCTCCATCCTGACCCTCCAAACAGCCTACAAGGCCAGTGCAACAATGGCCTAAGGTCCCCTGCCTTGAGTAGGGGGCTGGATTAGAACAGGGGTCACCAACGCCCCCAACTATGGCCTATTCAGAACTTACATAACCAGCAGGCTGGGCGCACACTCGCGTGTGTGCACACATATCACGCAGCTTGACTTGCACAACTGGCAGGCTGGCACAGGTGCACACACACCTGCAGCTCAACTGAAGCCCCGTTCTCTTCTCCTCCCCCCCCTCCCGAAGCGGGCCACCAAGACGTAAAGGTCCATTGGATTAGTAGACTCCAAGGTCTCACCTACTTTTATGATTCTGAATGTATGATTCTACCATTCGTTCGACGATTCTTTCCATGAATTTCTGAAAAGCAGTCAATCATTCCACCAGAATAGAGCTGGAAGGAAACCTTGGAGGTCTTCTAGTCCAACCCCCTGCTCAAGCAGGAGATGCTGGCGTATACCATTTGAAACAAGTGACTGTCCAGTCTATAATATCTATCCCTATCTTTACATCTATCTATCTATCTGTAATATATTTTTATTATCTATTATCCAGGGGTGGGATTCAAATTTCTTAAGCGGTTCTGTGGGCGTGGCCTAATTTGTGGGTGTGGTTTGGTGGTCGTGTGACTGGCTGGGCGTGGCTTGTATGTAAATATTTATATAAATATTGATTTATTTTTTTTAAATTTAAAAAAAGAGCAACTTTTATCCAAAATCAGGCTAAGCAGGCAGGCAGATTGAGCTGCTCCCAGAATCACAGATTCACTCAGACATCTATCTTTCTGCCATCGGCTACCTGAGTCTGTCACATAAAATTTGCTTGCAAGCAAACTCACAAAATTAACTCACAACACACCATTATGTAAATGTTGAATTTTTTATTAAAAAAAGAGCAACTTTTACCCAAAATCAGGTAAAGTAGTTAGGCAGATTGAGTTGCTCACAGAATCACAGGTTCACTCAGAGATCTACCTTTCTGCAATCTGCTGCCTGAGTCTGCACTGAAAAATAGAAGCTTCAGTCCTAAGGAAGGTTCAGCTCTGCTTTTAGATTAGCTAGAAATCAAGAGATCCAGGGATTTCCTAGTTTCTAGCTAATCTAAATCTCCCAGCACAGCAGATAGTCGAAACAGCTGATGGTTGGGGGGGAAAAAAAGGAAAAATAGCAACTTACCCAAAAATTAGGCTTAGGCATAATGCAGACAATTTGGATGGCGTGCATGCCAGGGTGAGGTAGGGCAGGGCTAGGCAGTGGCGCGATTTGCCGGTTCTCCGAACTGCGCAGAATCATAACAACCAGTTCTATAGAACCGGTCCAACCAGGTAGAATCCCACCCCTGTGGGCACACCTTGGGCGTGGCTGGCCTCCGGGCGACAACTGAAATAACATATATATTTTTTTGCAAAATGTCTGTTTGAGTTGTGAAAGTTGCACCTGTTGTATAGGGCAGAGAGACCCAACATTTTGCTGCAGGGTTTCTCAACTTGACCACTTGAAAATGGGTGGATTTCAACTCCCAGAATTCCCCACCTGGCAAAGTTTAATTCTAGGAGTTGAAGTCCACCTGTCTTAAAGAAGCTGGCTGGGGAATTCTGGGAGTTGGAGTCCACCCATCTTAAAACATTCTGGCTGGGGAATTCTGGGAGTTAAAATCCACCAATTTTTAATCCTTCTGGGTTGGGAATTCTTGGAGTTGATCCACTCATCTTAAAGCTTGCTGGGTAGGGAACTCTGGGAGTTGAAGTCCACCTGTCTTGAAGAAGCTGTCTGGGGAATTCTGGGAGTTGAAGTCCACCCATTTTAATCCTGCTGGCTGGGGAATTCTGGGAGTTGAAGTCCCCCATTTTAACTCCCGCTGGCTGGGGAATTGTGGGAGTTGAAGTCCCCCATTTTAACCCTGCTGGCTGGGGAATTCTGGGAGTTGAAGTCCACCCATTTTAACCCTGCTGGCTGGGGAATTCTGGGAGTTGAAGTCCACCCATTTTAACCCTGCTGGCTGGGGAATTCTGGGAGTTGAAGTCCACCCATTTTAACCCTGCTGGCTGGGGAATTCTGGGAGTTGAAGTCCACCCATTTTAACCCTGCTGGCTGGGGAATTCTGGAAGTTGAAGTCCACCCATTTTAACCCTGCTGGCTGGGGAATTCTGGGAGTTGAAGTCCACCCATTTTCACCCTGCTGGCTGGGGAATTCTGGGAGTTGAAGTCCACCCATTTTAATCCCTGCTGGCTGGGGAATTCTGGGAGTTGAAGTCCACCCATTTTGACCCTGCTGGCTGGGGAATTCTGGGAGTTGAAGTCCACCCATTTTGATCCTGCTGGCTGGGGAATTCTGGGAGTTGAAATCCACCCATTTTAACCCTGCTGCCTGGGGAATTCTGGGAGTTGAAGTCCACCCATTTTAACCCTGCTGGCTGGGGAATTCTGGGAGTTGAAGTCCACCCATTTTGATCCTGCTGGCTGGGAAATTCTGGGAGTTGAAGTCCATCCATTTGGACCCTGCTGGCTGGGGAATTCTGGGAGTTGAAGTCCACCCATTTTAACCCTGCTGGCTGGGGAATTCTGGGAGTTGAAGTCCACCCATTTTAACCCTGCTGGCTGGGGAATTCTGGGAGTTGAAGTCCACCCATTTTAACCCTGCTGGCTGGGGAATTCTGGGAGTTGAAGTCCATCCATTTGGACCCTGCTGGCTGGGGAATTCTGGGAGTTGAAGTCCACCCATTTTAACCCTGCTGGCTGGGGAATTCTGGGAGTTGAAGTCCACCCATTTTAACCCTGCTGGCTGGGGAATTCTGGGAGTTGAAGTCCACCCATTTTGACCCTGCTGGCTGGGGAATTCTGGGAGTTGAAGTCCACCCATTTTGACCCTGCTGGCTGGGGAATTCTGGGAGTTGAAGTCCACCCATTTTAACCCTGCTGGCTGGGGAATTCTGGGAGTTGAAGTCCACCCATTTTGTATCATTCCTATTTTAGTATATGCGCTGCCGAAGAGAGCACAATCACCCATTTTGACCCTGCTGGCTGGGGAATTCTGGGAGTTGAAGTCCACCCATTTTGACCCTGCTGGCTGGGGAATTCTGGGAGTTGAAGTCCACCCATTTTGTATCGTTCCTATTTTAGTATATGCGCTGTCGAAGAGAGCACAATCACCCATTTTGACCCTGCTGGCTGGGGAATTCTGGAAGTTGAAGTCCACCCATTTTAACCCTGCTGGCTGGGGAATTCTGGGAGTTGAAGTCCACCCATTTTAACCCTGCTGGCTGGGGAATTCTGGGAGTTGAAGTCCACCCATTTTAACCCTGCTGGCTGGGGAATTCTGGGAGTTGAAGTCCACCATTTTGATCCTGCTGGCTGGGAAATTCTGGGAGTTGAAGTCCACCCATTTTGTATCATTCCTATTTTAGTATATGCGCTGTCGAAGAGAGCACAATCACCCATTTTGATCCTGCTGGCTGGGGAATTCTGGGAGTTGAAATCCACCCATTTTAACCCTGCTGCCTGGGGAATTCTGGGAGTTGAAGTCCACCCATTTTAACCCTGCTGGCTGGGGAATTCTGGGAGTTGAAGTCCACCCATTTTGATCCTGCTGGCTGGGAAATTCTGGGAGTTGAAGTCCATCCATTTGGACCCTGCTGGCTGGGGAATTCTGGGAGTTGAAGTCCACCCATTTTAACCCTGCTGGCTGGGGAATTCTGGGAGTTGAAGTCCACCCATTTTAACCCTGCTGGCTGGGGAATTCTGGGAGTTGAAGTCCACCCATTTTAACCCTGCTGGCTGGGGAATTCTGGGAGTTGAAGTCCATCCATTTGGACCCTGCTGGCTGGGGAATTCTGGGAGTTGAAGTCCACCCATTTTAACCCTGCTGGCTGGGGAATTCTGGGAGTTGAAGTCCACCCATTTTAACCCTGCTGGCTGGGGAATTCTGGGAGTTGAAGTCCACCCATTTTGACCCTGCTGGCTGGGGAATTCTGGGAGTTGAAGTCCACCCATTTTGACCCTGCTGGCTGGGGAATTCTGGGAGTTGAAGTCCACCCATTTTAACCCTGCTGGCTGGGGAATTCTGGGAGTTGAAGTCCACCCATTTTGTATCATTCCTATTTTAGTATATGCGCTGCCGAAGAGAGCACAATCACCCATTTTGACCCTGCTGGCTGGGGAATTCTGGGAGTTGAAGTCCACCCATTTTGACCCTGCTGGCTGGGGAATTCTGGGAGTTGAAGTCCACCCATTTTGTATCGTCCTATTTTAGTATATGCGCTGCCAAGAGAGCACAATCACCCATTTTGACCCTGCTGGCTGGGGAATTCTGGAAGTTGAAGTCCACCCATTTTAACCCTGCTGGCTGGGGAATTCTGGGAGTTGAAGTCCACCCATTTTAACCCTGCTGGCTGGGGAATTCTGGGAGTTGAAGTCCACCCATTTTGTATCGCTCCTATTTTAGTATATGCGCTGTCGAAGAGAGCACAATCACCCATTTTGACCCTGCTGGCTGGGGAATTCTGGGAGTTGAAGTCCACCCATTTTGACCCTGCTGGCTGGGGAATTCTGGGAGTTGAAGTCCACCCATTTTGTATCGTTCCTATTTTAGTATATGCGCTGTCGAAGAGAGCACAATCACCCATTTTGACCCTGCTGGCTGGGGAATTCTGGAAGTTGAAGTCCACCCATTTTGACCCTGCTGGCTGGGGAATTCTGGAAGTTGAAGTCCACCCATTTTAACCCTGCTGGCTGGGGAATTCTGGGAGTTGAAGTCCACCCATTTTGTATCATTCCTATTTTAGTATATGCGCTGTCGAAGAGAGCACAATCACCCATTTTGACCCTGCTGGCTGGGGAATTCTGGGAGTTGAAGTCCACCCATTTTGACCCTGCTGGCTGGGGAATTCTGGGAGTTGAAGTCCACCCATTTTGTATCATTCCTATTTTAGTATATGCGCTGCCGAAGAGAGCACAATCACCCATTTTGACCCTGCTGGCTGGGGAATTCTGGAAGTTGAAGTCCACCCATTTTAACCCTGCTGGCTGGGGAATTCTGGGAGTTGAAGTCCACCCATTTTAACCCTGCTGGCTGGGGAATTCTCGGAGTTGAAGTCCACCCATTTTAACCCTGCTGGCTGGGGAATTCTGGGAGTTGAAGTCCACCCATTTTAACCCTGCTGGCTGGGGAATTCTGGGAGTTGAAGTCCACCCATTTTGTATCGTTCCTATTTTAGTATATGCGCTGCCGAAGAGAGCACAATCACCCATTTTGACCCTGCTGGCTGGGGAATTCTGGAAGTTGAAGTCCACCCATTTTGACCCTGCTGGCTGGGGAATTCTGGGAGTTGAAGTCCACCCATTTTAATCCTGCTGGCTGGGGAATTCTGGGAGTTGAAGTCCACCCATTTTAACCCTGCTGGCTGGGGAATTCTGGGAGTTGAAGTCCACCCATTTTAACCCTGCTGGCTGGGGAATTCTGGGAGTTGAAGTCCACCCATTTTGACCCTGCTGGCTGGGGAATTCTGGGAGTTGAAGTCCATCCATTTTAACCCTGCTGGCTGGGGAATTCTGGGAGTTGAAGTCCACCCATTTTGACCCTGCTGGCTGGGGAATTCTGGGAGTTGAAGTCCACCCATTTTGACCCTGCTGGCTGGGGAATTCTGGGAGTTGAAGTCCATCCATTTTAACCCTGCTGGCTGGGGAATTCTGGGAGTTGAAGTCAACCCATTTTGACCCTGCTGGCTGGGGAATTCTGGGAGTTGGAGTCCACCCATTTTAACCCTGCTGGCTGGGGAATTCTGGGAGTTGAAGTCCACCGATTTTAACCCTGCTGGCTGGGGAATTCTGGGAGTTGAAGTCCACCCATTTTAACCCTGCTGGCTGGGGAATTCTGGGAGTTGAAGTCCACTCATTTTAACCCTGCTGGCTGGGGAATTCTGGGAGTTGAAGTCCACCCATTTTAACCCTGCTGGCTGGGGAATTCTGGGAGTTGAAGTCCCCCATTTTAATCCTGCTGGCTGGGGAATTCTGGGAGTTGAAGTCCACCCATTTTCACCCTGCTGGCTGGGGAATTCTGGGAGTTGAAGTCCCCCATTTTAACCCTGCTGGCTGGGGAATTCTGGGAGTTGAAGTCCACCCATTTGAACCCTGCTGGCTGGGGAATTCTGGGAGTTGAAGTCCACCCATTTTAACCCTGCTGGCTGGGGAATTCTGGGAGTTGAAGTCCACCCATTTTAACCCTGCTGGCTGGGGAATTCTGGGAGTTGAAGTCCCCCCATTTTAACCCTGCTGGCTGGGGAATTCTGGGAGTTGAAGTCCACCCATTTTGACCCTGCTGGCTGGGGAATTCTGGGAGTTGAAGTCCACCCATTTTAACCCTGCTGGCTGGGGAATTCTGGGAGTTGAAGTCCACCCATTTTAACCCTGCTGGCTGGGGAATTCTGGGAGTTGAAGTCCACCCATTTTGACCCTGCTGGCTGGGGAATTCTGGGAGTTGAAGTCCACCCATCTTAAAGCATGCTACAGAATCCAGTGATGGGGTTGCCATGTCTGAAAGTACCCAACAACAGAGGCATCCATGCTCCAAGGACGTGGCGAGGCTGGGCATTGTTCCAGTGGTGCCGGCCATGGGTGGGTGGTGCACTGGTGCCCATGACAATGTTCTGGTCTCACTGTGGCTTCTGACACACACACACCCTTCGGATGATTGGCAGCCTGGTGATATTGGAGCTGAAAAGTTTAGCTGTTTCCATCTTTGGATTTGGAGAAGCTTTAGGGGATGAAATGAAGGTCTTAAATCTTGAACTCGTTTTCTTCCTTAATCCCACCCAAACACCACAATCACACTGTTTTGCAGCGGCTGGGATTTTAAGCAGCCGAAAATCTGCCTTGAAACCTTACCTTTTTTGGGATTCTGGTTTGTTGCTTAAGAGCCCCTTGGTACCTGGTAGGACGGTTTCCCGTCAGTTGCCCATCTTTCTGAAATTTGGAAGCAGCCAATGGGGGTTTGTGTATAACTTTTGAGCGGTCCAGCTTCTGCTAAGCCATGTTGAAAAGTCCAGTTTTCTAAACAAGGAAGGATTTGTGGTTTAGTGTTGTGTAAAGGCAGGCAAGCGTAGCTTATTTGATCAATAAGCCAATATTAAACCAGACTGGGGCTCTCAAGAGTTGTAAAAGGGGGTAGGAAGGCCATCGTAACCGATAATAGGGGAAACTTTCCTGGGAATCTTTCATAAAGAAACTTCATGGAAATTAATGTGAGGAGGGAGGTAGAGAGGGAGAGGGAGGGAGGGGTGGGGAGAGGGGGAGAGGGAGAAAAGAATGGAGGGAGAAATGAGAGAAGGGAAGGAAAGAAGGCAAGAAAGGTGAAAGTGAGAATGGGAGAGAAAAAGAAAGAAAGAAAAGAAAAGAAAGAAAGAAAGAAAGAAAGAAAGGAAGGAAGGAAGGAAGGAAGGAAGGAAGGAAGGAAGGAAGGAAGGAAGGAAGGAAGAGAGAGGAAAGAGGGAGGGAGAGAATGGATGGAGAGAGAAAGGGAGAGAAAAGGAAGGAGGGAGGGAAGGAAGGAAGGGAGAGGAAGGAAGGATGGGAGTGAGGGAAGAGAAAGAGGAAAGGAGGGAGGGTGGAAGGAAGGGGAAAGGGAGAATGGGAGAGAAATAGGAGAAGGAAGAAAAGAAGGGAAGCAGGGAGGAAAGGGAAGGAGGGAGGGAGGAGGGGAAGAGGGAAGGAAGGAAAGAACAAAGGAAGGAACAAAGGAACAAACAAAGAAATGAAGGAAGGAAAGAAAGGGAAAGGAGAATGGGAGAGAAATAAGAAGGGAGGGAGAAAGGGAGAGAAATGAGAGAAGGGAAGGAAGGAAGGCACGAAAGGTGAGAATGGGAGAGAAATAGGAGAAGGAAAGAAAGAAGGGAAGGAGGAAGGAAAGGGAAGGAGAGAGAGAGGAGAGGAGGGAGGGAAAAGGGAAGGAAGGATTGAAGGAACAAAGGAAGGAATTAAGGAACAAACAAAGAAAGGAACGAAGGAAGGAAGGAAAGAAAGGGAAAGGAGAATGGGAGAGAAATAGGAAAAGAAAAGAAGGGTGGGAGGGAGGGAGGGAGGGAGGGAGGGAGGGAAGGAAGGAAGGAAGGAAGGAAGGAAGGAAGGAAGGAAGGAAGGAAGGAAGGAAGGAAAGAAAGAAAGCAGGCCATGGAAAAGAAGCAGATAACCAGGGAACCATGGGTTTTGAGAAGCTGTTCTCAGTTGGGGGGGGAAGACTCTCTGGAACAGCTGTCAGTCACCTCTCCCGGGTGATGAGCCTGCTGAGTAAGCAGAGGTTGTAGGAACAACACGAAGCAAATTACACGGACTGAGCAAATGAGAGTTTGCCCCTGGAGATGGTGTTGAATGGGAAGCCCACAAGGCACCACTTCCTTTCCAAATCAAGAGTTGTCACTCAGCTAATCGAGAATTTTTGCAATGAGACCGAGAAGAAATATAAGCCGGCAGGAAGTCCTCGACTTACGACCACAATTGAGCCCAAAACTTCCATCTCTAAGCGAGACATTTGTTAAGTAAGGTTTGCCCCATTTTACAACCTTTCTTCCTGCTCAGGGGTGGCCTCCATTGTGGTCGTAAGTCAAGTGGATTGCTGACGTTGTTAAGTTAGTGACGGTTGTTAAGTGAATCTGGCTTCCCCGTGGACTCTGCTTGTGAGAAGGTCACAAAAAGGGGATCACGTGACCCCGGGGACACTGCAACCGTCGTAAATGTGAGCCAGTTGGCAACTGTCTGAATTTTGATTACATGACCGCGGGGAGGTTGCAACCAATGGTGGGATTGGAATAACTTAACAACCGATTATCTGGGTGTGGCTGGCTGGTCATGTCACCGATCACACCCAGCCCCGCCTCCCAGCCACTCGCCTCAAAGGCAGAGGTAGGATTCAGCTGGTTGGCCCTGCCCCCGCCTGTTTTTTGGCCTGTTTTTTGCAAACAGCCCCAAAAATGGCCTGAAAATGTCACGAAAATTCACCTGAAAACACCCCCAAAATGACCAAAACTGCCCTGAAAACACATCCAAAAATGCCCCCCCAAAACGGCCTGAAAATGGCATGACAATGGCCTGAAAATGCCCCCAAAATGACCAAAACCGTCCTGAAAACACCCCCAAAACATCTGGAAAACAGCCTGAAAATGGCCCAAAAATGGCCCAAAAAAACAGCCTGAAAACACCCCCAAAAAATGACCAAAAACACCCTGAAAACATTCCAAAAAACACCCCAAAATACCTGAAAATGGACCGAATATGGCCTGAAAAATGGCCTGAAAATGCCGCAAAAATGGCCTGAAAACACCCCCAAATATGACTAAAAACATCCTGAAAACACCCCCCAAATTCCCCAAAATACCTGAAAATGGCCTGAAAAATGAACTGAAAACATCACGAAAAATGGCCTGCAAACACCCCCCAAAAACAACCAAAACAGCCTGAAAATACCTCAAATTATGCCCCAAAACACCTGGAAAATGGCTTGAAAATGGCCCAAATTGGCCCCAAAAATGGTCCAGAAAACAGCCAGGAAAACATGCTGAAAAACAAGTGGGGGTGAGGCCAGCCTGTGGTGGGATTTGCCGGTTCACCGAACTGCACAGAATGTTAACAACCGGTTCTCCTGAACCGGTGCGAACCGGCAGCTGCCCACCCCTGATTACGATGGTCATTAAGTGTAAAAAATGATATTAGGTTCCTTTTTTCAGGGCCGTTGTAAGAACGACTTGTACTTTGGCCTGAAAACGTTTGACTTTTGCAAAGTGAAAAGCTGCCAAATGCCGCTCAGATTCCCCCTTTGGGCTGCATTCACACAACTCCTGAAATATCCCGGTTGAGCAAACACGGTGGATCCATCCCAGGCCTTAAAAAAAGCAAACCGTATGAAAGCAAAATGTAATTTTCTGGCTTGCGCAGCCTGTGGGAACTGTTGCCCCCCCCCCCCTTCCCAACACACACACACACACACACATATATACACACATCCTGGGCTTGTGTGTTGTGTGAACGCAGCCCAAGGTTGGAGAACATCTGCTCATTTTGGAAGACAAACCCTGGTGCTCCGGATGGCTGGGTTGGTTCCAGACTCGAGAGGCTCAGCAGAGAAAGGTCAAAGGCGCTGTGGAGATGGATTTCTTTGTGTTTTTTTTTTTAAATGGGTTTTGGAAAAATTCCCAGCTTCCCAAAAGCTCCCGCGTTTTGCTGATGCCCTGAATTGCTTTCGGAAGCGCTGAATGGAGAAGGAGCCAAGAAACCAGCGCGGTTTTTCTCCCCCTCCCCAACCCTTCCTTGGAAGATGCGGTGTGGCTCAGCTGCCGCTGCTCAGAAATGGAAAATAATATTATATTACAGGGCAGGAGGGGGAAGGAACCCTCCCCCTTCCTTTCATCCCAGAACAGCATCGCGAAACAGAATAACAAGGGTCGGGAGGGATCTCGGAGGTCTTCTAGTCCAACCCGCTGCTCAAGCAGGAGACCCTGACAGAATTACAGAATAACACAGGGGAAAACACACGCTGTGTTGACCACAAAGCAACTGGATAGTGTGTGAGGTGGTGGCAGGGTGTGTACGACAATGGAGAATCCAGTGTGTATCAGCCAACAAGAAGCTGAAGGTCCCACACTTATGGTGCAGGGTGCTAAATTGGGAGAGTTTAGCTGGAAACTGGGAGATGGTGAATTCTAGTCCTGCCTTAGCCATGATAGCTAACTGGGTGACTTTGGGCCAATCACCAGGAGAAGGTGAATTCTAGTCCTGCCTTAGCCATGATAGCTAACTGGGTGACTTTGGGCCAATCACCAGGAGAAAGTGAGTTCTAGTCCTGCCTTAAGCATGATAGCTAACTGGGTGACTTTGGGCCAATCACCAGGAGAAAGTGAGTTCTAGTCCTGCCTTAACCATGAAAGCCAACTGGGTGACTTTGGGCCCATCACCAGGAGACAATGAATTCTAGTTCCACCTTAAGCACGAAAGCTAACCAAGTGACTTTGGGCCAATTTCTCTCTCTCTCTTTCACCCCAACCAACCTCGTAGTGTTGTCGTCATTGTGAGCAACACAGGAGGAGGAAGGTGTGTTGGATGTGTGTTCATCCCCTCCTTGAGTTCTTTGCAGAGATGATAAAGGCAGGATAACAAATGAATAAATAAAAACGGCTGAATAACCCACCTTTCTTAACTTACCAGCCTTGCTTTCGCGATTCAGGAGACGGAACGAGAAACCACGAATGTGATTTTTTTTCAATGAACGGAGACCCTCGGCCTGAAATAGAAGCTGGGGGGTGATTATTATTTTTTAAGTGGGGGGATGGAGTGCAGATATGGCTGAGTACCTAAAATGCCAAAGAGGGGAAGGATGGCAAAAGGTTTTGATTTCTGCACTCTCCAGAAAAGAAGGAAACAGCTGAGAATGCAGCTGAACTGAGTTAACAACCTTGGCCAGTGACCTCTCCCCAGCGCGCCAATTCTGGGAGAATATAAACGGCACAACACCCCCCCCCAAAAAAAATGCAGATCCTGCCTTTACGGCTTCCAGATTTAACCGCGACTATTTTCTCCACTCCGTGAATTAAGCTTGATTGCCAAAATGTCGAGTGGTTTAATATCTGAATCCCAAGGAGCTTTTGAGTATTTCAAAAGACACAGCTGCATAAATATTCTTCCCCCTCCTCCACAGCCCCCAGTTGCGAATGATCTAGATTTCATTAAAATCCTGGTGTTTGTTTTTTTTGAAAATGATGCACAGTTTGTTATTATTATTTTTATTATAAAATACCCTATTTCTGCCCCATTTTCTTTCCTCTTTCACACCCTAAAGAAAATGGGGAATGACCTTACAGGCCATTTTCTTTGTCCTTTGATCGTTTTATGGAGGTGAAATTCTGGTATGGAGACAGATTCTGCTTGATTTTATTTTTATTTTATTTTTGCCGGGTGTATCCAGGGGCTTCTCGACTTACAACAGCTCATTTAGCGACCGACTTGCGACGGTATTGAAAAAAAGTGACTTATGACCGTTTTTCACACTGACGGCCACCTGTGAATCAGAATTACAAGTCAGGTGATCAAAATTCCCATGCTTGGCAGACCGACTCGCGTTTATGA
The DNA here is from genome assembly GCF_049901735.1 of Notechis scutatus. Classification (NCBI taxonomy): domain Eukaryota; kingdom Metazoa; phylum Chordata; class Lepidosauria; order Squamata; family Elapidae; genus Notechis; species Notechis scutatus. Next base: position 2,972,210 of record NC_142011.1, on the reverse strand, counting down.
CGGTTGCGATATGTCCCGGGTTTTCACCTTTGGCCACCTTCTGACAAGCCAAGTCCATGGAGAAGCCAGATTCACTTAACAACCGTGTTATTAACTTGTTGACTGCAGGGTGACAACTCATAAAACATTCCTATGCCTGTTTTAATAGTTGCCATTAAAAAAAAAAAGTGGGGGGGGAGGAAGGCAATCTAGAAGAGCCGTGCAGCAGTTTAGAAGCAAAAGTACATTCCAACTCTTTATTTTTAAAAGACTGTAACTAAACTACCAGAGCTTTTGCCCGCGAATATATTTAATTGGAGAACGTGAATGATGACACCCAACCCCTGAAGGTGCTCAATGGGAGAATCTGGTTTAGGAGGGGGGGGGAAACAGGGTCCCAGGGGAGTGTAAATTATGTAGGCCAGAGTTGGCTTCATGCAGGGCAGGACCAGGATGTCACCTCTAATAAATCCTTTGAAGCTTTTTGAAGTTTGGCTTGAGAATCATGATTTCATTAGGGCGATCGCTGGAATCCTGACACTCAAAACCAGGCACAGCTTTGATGATACATCATGGCTCCTGTCTTGATTTTTTTTTTTTTTTTGACCTGCCCTGCAGGTGTCTTCTTCATCTTCTCCTCTGAGCTTGGAGAGCAGAAGGTCTTCTGGAGTACGTTCTGCTTTGGGCACTAGGAGGGTTCCAGAGCGCAGGTTGGCGGTCTCTGGTCTCATGGAGCTGGATCAGAGTCCTCTTCTATTTTCACCAGTTTGATCAATGGCGCTTCCGGCCTAGGGTCAGCTTGTAAAACATTCCTATGACCGTTTCCAAATGGCCATACGAAGGGCTGGGGTGGGTGGGAGAACCTTGAAGGAGCAGACGGCAAGTGAACATTCCAAGCTTATCTCAGTTTTGCTTTATAAAGGTCAAGAAGTGAGAGGAGCCGAATGTCAACTCATAAAACATTCCCAGGCCTGTTTTAGTAGTTGCCATTTAAAAAAGGGGGGGTGAGGAAGGAAATCTGCAAGAGCAGAGCAGCAGTTGGGAAGTGGAAGTACGTTCCAACTCTTATCTTTAAAAGAGTGTAACTAAAATGCCAGAGCTTTTGCCCGTGAATATATTGAATTGGAGAACATGATTGATGACACCCAGCCCATAGGAGAGCTCAATGGGAGAATCTGGTTTATGACACACCCAGGGGGGAGGGGGGGAAACAGGGTCACAGGGGACTGGAAATGACATAGGACAGAGTTGGCTTCATCCAGGGCAGGGCCAGGATGTCGCCTCTAATGGATCCTTTGAAGTTTTTTGAAGTTTGGCTCGAGAATCATGATTTCATTAGGGCGATTGTTGGAATCCTGACATAGGGATTCACTTAACAATGGTGGCAAGAAAGGTTGTAAAATGGGACAAAATTCACAGAGCAACTGTCTCGCTTAGCAATAGAACTTTTTGGGCTCCCTTGTGGTCATAGGTTGAGGCCAAAATTTTGATCCCATGATTGCAATGGTCATAAGTGTGAAAAACAGTCATAAGTCCCTTTTTCCAGTGTCACTGTAACTTTGGTCACTAAACAAACAGATGTAAGTCGAGGACTACCTGTGTTTATGATGGTCCCTTCTGACAACCCAAGGAGACAGATTCACTTAACAACCGTGTGACTAACTTTAATTGCAGCGTGTCGTTTAACAACCGTGGCGAGGAAGGTTGTAAGCTGGAGCAAAACTCACGAAACCGCTGTCTCGCTTAGCAACGTAGATGTGGGGCTCCCTTAGGGGTCGTAAGTCGAGGACAAACCTGTGCACGCCTTCCTCTCTCCCTGTCCTTCCCCACAGGTACCTGAGGAGCCTCTACCTGGGTCTCCAGAGCCGCTGGCAGTCCGAGCATCGCCAGCGCCATTTTTACTGGAGGATGATGTTCGAATGTGCCGACGTCAGCATGTTGCGCCTTCTGGAGACCTTCCTCAAGAGCGCCCCGCAACTGGTGCTGCAGCTGAGCATCATGGTGCAACAGAAGCGGATTGACCCCCTGCAAGGTAAGCGGAGGTGGGCCCCGGTGGGAGGGGAGGGGTAGGAAGCAGCCGTGGGATCCTGCCGGTTCAGTGTTCGAGGAGGGAGGAAGAAAAGTAGATGGAAGGGAGGCCGAAAGGAAGGAGAATGGAGGGAGGATGAAAAGAGGAAGGAAGGAAGAGAAGGAGAGATGAAGGAAGGAGGAGGGGAGAGTAAAAGGGAGGGAGGGAAGGAAGGAGAAGATAGGGAGGATATAGAGGAAGGAAGGAGGGGAGAGGGAGGGAGGAGAAAGGAGGAAGGAAGAGGAGGGAGGGAGGAGGAAGAAAGGAAAGGGGAGGGAGGATAAAGAGAGGAAGGAAGGATAAGGGAGGGAGGGAGGAGAAAAAGGAAGGAGGAAGGAAGAAAAGAGGAGGGATGGAAGTAGGAGGCAGGACGGAAGGAGAATGGAGGGAGGAAAAAGGAAGGAGGGGAGGGAAAGAAGGAAGGAAGAAGGAGAGGAGAGTAAAAAGGAAGGATGGAAAGGAAAGAAGGAGAAGCTAGAGAAGATAAAGAGGAAGGAAGGAGGAGAGAGGGAGGGAGGATAAAGGAGGAAGGAAGAGGAGGAAGAAAGGAAAGGGGAGGGAGGATAAAGAAAGGAAGGAGAAGAGGGAGAAGGAAGGAAGAAGGAGGGAGAGAAAAGAGGAACAAACAAAAGAAGGAACAAAAGAAGAAAGGAGGAGAGAGATAGTTTGGGTGGAACATGTGTGCCATTTTCGATGTCCCTTCGGGAATGGAATGTTAGAAGCTCGTTGGGTCAAAGAAGGAGGATCCTACCTGTTCTACTACACACACCTAACACGCACGCGCCACTTTCCCCACACCAGCTGAGCCTGCAGCGCCAATCAGCCGAGAGGATAAGGAAGAGAAAAGTGTAGGGAGTGTTGGGAGGGCCAATCCTGAGCTTTTCTCTTCTTTCTACTCTCAGTTGATCGTCTGTTCGTCGGAGGCTTTTAATTTTTTTTTACTACCAGTTCAGCCGAACCGGTCCAAACCGGTAGTGTGCCACCACTGAGTAGGAGACACCTGGAGAAGGGGAGAGCAAGCCCCTAGAGCAGAGGTCTCCAAACTTGGCAACTTTGAGATTGGTGGACTTCAATAGTTGCCAAGTTGGGAGATCCCTGCTGCCCTAGAGTAGACATTGGGAATTGGGGCCAACCTTGGTACTCTTTGAGCTTGGTTGTTTTCTCGCAGACATTTCATGACCCGACTAGGTAATATGGGGTGGGGTTTGTGGAGAGGAGGAGGAGGAGGAGGAGGAGGAGGAGGAGGAGGAGGAGGAGGAGGAGGAGGAGGAGGAGGAGGAGGAGGAGGAGGAGGAGGAGGAGGAGGAGGAGGAGGAGGAATAATAATTGTGAAATCCTTGGTGCTCTGATCTTGGTGCTTTTCTTGCAGATCTTTCATGACCCAACTAAATAACATCATCAGTGTTAGAAGGAAGTGGGGTTTGCGGAGAAGAGGAGGAGTGTGGGGTTCCTAGTACTCTATGAGTTTGGTTGATTTCTTGCAGACATCCCATAACCCAACTAGGGAACATCATCAGTGCTAGAAAGGAGTTGGGTTTGTGGAAAGGAGGAGGAGGAGGAGGAGGAGGAGGAGGAGGAGTTGAGGTCCTTGGTGCTCTCTGAGCTTCGTGGTTTTCTAGCAGACCTTTCATGACCCAACTAGGTAATTTCATCAGTGCTAGAAGGAAAGGGGGTTTTCAGAGGAGGAAGAAAATTGTGGAGTCCTTGCTGGTCTCTGAGTTTGATTGTTTCCTTGCAGAAGTTTCATGCTAGCCCTGATGATGTTACTTAGTTGGGTCGTGAAACGCCTCCAGGAAAACAATCAAGCTCAGAGAGCACCAAGGACCCCCCCAGCCCTCCTCCTCCTCCTTCCCTGCTCCTCCACTCCACAAACCACACCCCATTTTTTCCCCCATCACCACTTGTGTCATGTTGGTTTGACTTCTCCGGAGTCCTTTCCCATATATATATATACGAACACCAACGTAGCGGTTGGGTGGTTGACCTTCCAGTCTCCTTGTCTTCCTTGGTGATATACCTCCATGGGTTTTTTTTCCTTCTCTCCTCTTGGTTTTCCTTCAGATCAATCCTCTTACCCCCCCTCCCTCCCATCCAGGCTCTAGGCTAGTGGTGTCAAACTCGCGGCGTCACGTTGTCGTCACGTGACGCACCGCGACTTTCCCCCCGCTTCGCTAAACCAGGGGGTGGAGAGAGGCTAGCATGGGAAGCATCCGGCCCGTTTGACACCCCCTGCTCAACGCTGTCACCCCATCCCTGGGGTCTCTCCTCCAGCTCCATTTCTTCCCTAGAGAACCTTCAAGGACACCTTGTCTCAGGGGTGGGCTGCTAGGGGGTTTGCGTGGGTTCGAGAAGACCGTCTAGCTAAGGTTCGATGCCGTTTGGAGAACCTGCAAATCCCACGCCTGGCTAGCCCCTTTCGCTGCTCCCCTCCCCTCCCAGGAGTCTCACCCACCGCCAGATAAGTGTAGGGCCTGCACAGAAGCCCAGGAAGAGCTAAAAATGGGACTCCCGGAAGTTCCAGAAGGCTGGAAACGGGCCCGTTTCTGGCTGCTGGAGAGCCTCCAGAGCCCGGGGAGGGCAAACCCCCCCCCCTGCCGTGGTGCAGGAGGCTGACTAGACCATGCCCACCATGGCCACGCCCACCCAGCAACCAGGCCGAGAACCCATTGCTAAAATTTTTGAAGTTCACCCCTGCCTTGTCTTCTCCCTAATTCGTTGTTCCCCTTTGTCTCTCCGTTCCTTTCGGGAAGGTTTCTCCGCTTCCGCCTCGCTGGTGTCTCTGGCGTGGACCTTGGCCTCTTACCAAAAGGTGCTCCGGGATTCCCGGGAAGACAAGATGCCCATGTCCTACAAAGGAGCCATGGTCCAGATCCTGTGGCACCTCTTCACCATTGCCGCCCGAGCCATCGCCTTCGCCCTCTTTGCCTCCGTTTTTCAGCTCTACTTCGGCATCTTCATTGTCACCCACTGGTGCATCATGACCTTCTGGATCATCCAAGGCGAGACGGATTTCTGCATGTCCAAGTGGGAGGAGATCATCTACAACATGGTGGTGGGCATCATCTACATCTTCTGCTGGTTCAACGTCAAAGAAGGCCGCAGCCGGTGCCGCATGTCCATCTACTACATCATAACCCTGCTGGAGAACGCCGCGCTGACGGGCCTCTGGTACTGGTTCCGCGAACAGTACCTGATCTCCGAATTCTACGCCTTGATCATCGTCTGCGTGGTGGCCTCCAGCTTCGCTTTGGGAGTCTTCTTCATGTTCATCTACTACTGCCTCTTGCATCCCAGTGGAACCATTTTCGGGGCCCAGAACACTGGCTGCCTCTGTGGGGAAGAGTCCACTGCCATACCCCGGGCTATGGGGCCTCCACCAGATGTGATCACCAGTCCGCCACGCTCCTTGCCAAGGACTACAGAACGAGAGGGGATACCAGGGGACAGAGACAGCTGCGGGCCAGTCTTTCAGGTCAGGCCCAGCATGCCTTCCACCCCCATAGCCCGGGCCCCACGGACAGAGGGGCCTGTTATTCGCATTGATTTGCCACGGAAGAAGTACCCCGCCTGGGACGCCCATTTCATTGACAGGCGTCTCCGTAAGACCATTCTAGCTCTTGAGTACACCTCTCCTGCCACGCCACGCCTACAGTATCGCAGCATGGGGGCGTCGCAGGAGCTATTGGAATATGAGACCACTGTGTAAGCAGGCCAGGAGGGACCCTACCAGGCCTCGTGGGCTGAACCGGGTCCAAACAGCCCGAGTGAGCAGGCTTTGGGACTGTCCCGGTCCTTTTTGGGTGGGACGGTGGGAGTGGCAGTCCAGGAAGCATCAGGATGTCCCATTCTCACATCGCGATAATTCAGTTTAATTCCTCCTTCTCATGATATGGACTGTTCGTGGCCCTCTCGTATAATGGTGGTCAACTGGTGCTATTTGCTGTTCTCTCAGCTCACCATCTGGGCTATGCATTCGGTGGGTTGTGAATCCCCTTGCCCCGTCCCTGTGGGCAGGTCCCCTGTTTGTCCTCCTCCCGAGTTGCGTTCCAGGAGGGACCCTATTTCCCAGCCAAGCCTCTCTCAAAATACCTCACTGTGACTTTGAGCCAAGGCCACCAAGGGCTTCTCTTATCTACGGTGCCCACGAAGTGGTTGGCTGGGAGTGGGTGGGTGACACGAGCAGAGGGGGCCATCTCCGTGGGGAGTGGGGGGACATGGGGGGGGAGGTGATGGGAACCGAACAGCCCAAGGGAGTCCTGGAACGGGGTGGGAAGACGTTTGTAAAGGAGGAGGAGGGATGGATTTTAGGTTGCGGGCTACTTTCTGGCAACGGAGGGGTGGGATTCAACCCCAGGACTGGGTATCAGTGGGTGCTTTGCTTTTGCTGGAACGAGATCGGGGGAGGGGGCTGGCAAGTTTTCACGCAGGAAACAGAGCTGGTGTAGAGAAGTAGCACCCTTCACCCCGTTTTCGACTCGTCCCCAAATTGTACAGAAAGATTTCCCAAGACGGCGTTTCCATCAGACGCCGTCTGTCTGGGAGGGCAGATTCTGGATTTGGGGAAGGGTTTGTAGCAGGGGTGGGATTCGACCGGTTCAGACCGATTCGAGCAAACCGGATGTTAAATTGAACCGAACAGCTGGCCCCGCCCACCCTGCCCCTCCCCTCCCGGGAGTCTCCACGCAACCTGTTTGTCATGCAGGTAAGTGCAGGGTTTTGCACGGAAGCTCTGGGAGGGAGAAAAATGGTTCGAACCGGAAGTTCCTACCGGAAGTCCAGAAACGGACCTGTTTCCGGCTTCCCGAGGCCCTCCGGAGCCTGGGAGAAGCCATTTTCTCCCTCCCGGAGGCCCGAGAGAAGCCTACGGACTCTGGGGAAGGCAAAAAAAAACAGGACTCCAGGAAGTTCTGATAGGCCACGCCCACCCAGCAAGCAGGCAGTGAACAGGTTGCTAGAATTTTTGAATCTCACCCCTGGTCTGTAGTGCCATTGGGTGTCCTTATTCACAGGATGGGGACAGGAGGGAGGGGCGGGAAACACCCTTCCTTGCCTCCTTTCCTAAGTCTGTTTATCTGCCTCCAAATGAACGAGAGGGCTTCCTGAAGGAGCCGATCCGATTCTAGGGGCCCCTGGATTGAAACTGTGCCATGAAACCCAAGCTTTAGTGAGTATTAAAAAGGGGGGTGGGGTGGGATGGGGTTGTTAAGGCTGTGATTGCAGGAGGGGTGGTTAGTATTAGCCTTCCAACGGGCAGGCACCAGATGGGGTGGGGGAATGGCTTGGGAGATGGAAGAAGAGACACTGTCTAGGGCAGTGGTCGCCAACCAGTGGGCCGTGGACCACTGGTGGTCCATGAGAAAATGTTGGTGGTCCGCAGAGAAATGTTCTCCCCCCCCCCAAAGCAATTAATCCAGGCTGTACGGGAACACAAAGCTGCGCCGCCCACATGGCCCACGGGAACACAAGGCTTGCGTCGCTTGCATTGCGAACAACATGAGGTAGTGAGGGGAGGGGGGAAAGGGCGAACGGGGGGAACTTGCCCCTCTCACCCCACACGCCTGGCCTGGCCACCGGGCTGCTTCTTTCCGCTTCTTTCTTCTTCTGCTTCTGACTGCACGCAAGGAAAGCAGCCAAAGTCTTTCTTTCTCTCCCCCAAACTCTGCCAGAAATGAGTCTTTGGGACCCTGCAAGGCCTCCTGCTCCAAGTGGTTGTACCGGCATAGATTCATTTCTGGCGGAGTTTGGGGGAGAGAAAGAAAGACTTCTGCGGCTTCTGCTGCTTTCCTTGCATGAAGCCAAAAGTCTCTCTCTCTCTCCTTCTCTCTCCCTGAGAACGGAGCTGGAGACAGTATCCTGCGATCCCAAACAATCGATCGGTAGGAAAATGGGGTGGGTGATTTTCCTGCAGTCATTTTTTTAGGGAATTTTCCCAGGGGGTCTCTGGTCCGCAGGATTTTAAATGATGAGTTTGGTGGTCCCTGAGGTCCAAAAAAGGTTGGCGACCCCTGGCCTAGGGAATGATTAGATAAGCGGCGACTTAGCCCTCAGATACATAACAGTTGCAGGGAATTGAATTGAATTGAATACAGGCGATCCTCGTTCATTTAACCACCATTTTGAAGTTAAAACGGCCCCGAAAGAAGTGACTGATGACCTTTTTTCATACGACTGTTACAGCATCCCTACGTTCAGGTGATTAAAATTCAGGTGCTTGGCAATCGGTTCCTATTGATGACAGTTGCCGCATCCCGGGGTGAGGTGATGATGCCCATTTGTGACCCCCCAATGACCAAACTCAACAGCGAAGCCAGATTCCCTTAACAACGGTGTCCCTAAGATAACAACCTCAGGGATTCACTGAACAAACACAGTGAGAAAGGTCGTAAAATTGGGGCGAAATTCCCTTAACAAATGTCCATTTAGCAACAGAGATTTGGGGCTCCATTGTGGCCGTAAGCCGAGGACTGCCTGTACCTTATTGGGCCAAGTGTGACTAGGCATGCAACGAATTTGTCTCTGGTACGGAAGCACTGAGGAATAGGATCAGGAGAAACTACTCCCTCTAGTTTCTCAGGCTGTAAAGGAGACGCTGGGAAATTTGTACTGTCAGAATTGCAAGACGGGTGTCACTCTTAGTGTCAACGTTCCAGAAAACCTCCCCACTCCAACCAACAACTCCGAGACAGACATTTTCTCAAGGGTTCCTTTTATTAGAGTAGTAGTAAACTGGCACATCTGGGAAATCCCGAATCTGAAAGTTCTGGGTTTTCCCTTCAGTAAGTAAGAAATTACAAATCTACTCCCTGCATCCCTCATGGCATCACATGCCCCAATCACCATCCGTCCCAACTTGGGACGTCCTCTCACCCAGGTGCAGAAATAACATGACCTTGACTGAGAAGAAGAATGCTATTATGTCTAACCACATATGCTCCGAGAAATTCCCCCCTCCCATTATTTTCTCAGGCTCAAGAATGTGGCAGCGCGGAAGCCTCTGGTGCTAATATGGCTTCCAAAGCTGACACTTAGGCAGCAAACACAACCAGATGAACTGATTTTATTTTACTGTAAGGCTACATTAACAGAATCTTACAGGTCCAAAAGTACAAATCTCCCACTGTCACCTTTACATCAGAGGTGGTATTCAGCCGGTTCGGACCGGTACTGGCATACCGGTAGTGGATAGTTCGGATAACTGGCAAATACCACCTTTGGCTGGCCCTCCCCCTACCCTATCCTGTCCTATATTCTCTTGTTTTTTACCTCAGCTGATTCATGTGGCAGAGTGGATTGCTGCCCCTCAGCTGAGGTAAAAATGGCATACCGGTAGTGAGTAGTTCGGATAACCGGCAAATACCACCTTTGGCTGGCCCTGCCCCTACCCTATCCTGTCCTATATTCTCTTGTTTTTTACCTCAGCTGATTCATGTAGCAGAGTGGATTGCCACGCCTCAGCTGAGGTAAAAATGGCATACCGGTAGTGGATAGTTCGGATAACTGGCAAATACCACCTTTGGCTGGCCCCGCCCCTACCCTATCCTGTCCTATATTCTCTTGTTTTTTACCTCAGCTGATTCATGTGGCAGAGTGGATTGCTGCCCCTCAGCTGAGGTAAAAATGGCATACCGGTAGTGAGTAGTTCGGATAACCAGCAAATACCACCTTTGGCTGGCCCTGCCCCTACCCTATCCTGTCCTATATTCTCTTGTTTTTACCTCAGCTGATTCATGTAGCAGAGTGGATTGCCACGCCTCAGCTGAGGTAAAAATGGCATACTGGTAGTGAGTAGTTCGGATAACCGGCAAATACCACCTTTGGCTGGCCCTGCCCCTACCCTATCCTGTCCTATATTCTCTTGTTTTTTACCTCAGCTGATTCATGTGGCAGAGTGGATTGCCGTGCCTCAGCTGAGGTAAAAATGGCATACCGGTAGTGAGTAGTTCGGATAACCGGCAAATACCACCTTTGGCTGGCCCTGCCCCTACCCTATCCTGTCCTATATTCTCTTGTTTTTTACCTCAGCTGATTCATGTGGCAGAGTGGATTGCCGCGCCTCAGCTGAGGTAAAAAAAAACAGCTCACCCCACTAGTGCAGACACAGAGGGCGGTTCTTGAGTGTGCGTGGAAAGCGCTCTCTCATAGAACCAGTAGGAAAAAAAATTGGAATCCCACCACTGTTTTACATCCTTAGAAACTGGGGAGTGTCCCTTCTGAGTCTCTTTCTCCAGCCATTATGCAGCTGAGGGCTAAGCCACGCGTCCCCCAACCCCCAGGATTGAGTCCACAAATGGGCCTTGAGCCGTTCAGAACCAGGCCGTGGAAGTGGCGGGCGAGCGCACGCATCCCCACTTGTGCAAGCAGCAGGCGAGGACGTACATGCATGCCCTTCGCTTGTGCCTTCCCCAAAGGCAGAAAGGTTGGGGAACTCAGGGCTAAGCCACCTCTTACCTAACTGTTCCCTAAGCAGCATTTCTTCCCCCTCCCTTGTGTCTCAAGGTCTTTCTCACATACCGTTACAGAACCCAACTCCCAGAATTCCCCTGTCCAAAGGGAGTTGTGGGCCTTCTAAGAGCTGCCATCCCAAGGGAAGCCACCAGGGGGAGGAACACTAATGAATGGAGTTCCAACTCCACCCAAGGAATTCTGGGAATTAGCTCAATGGTGCCAAATTATTGGTTGTTCTCTATTCAGGCCTACTCATGATCACAGCCTTCTGGATTACTGGACTACAGTTCCCTTCATTGCAGCCCACAAGGCCAAGGACTCTACTGGCTGGGAGTCATTGGAACTGTAGTCTGAGATATATCTCCAAAGCTGGCATGTCAGGCTTCAATCCCAATAATTCTCAGCCTGAATCGACTGTAGTTATATAAACTGGAATAACATTTTCCACGCTTCCCCTTGGTTAGCCTATTACAGTTAGTCCTCGACTTACAGCTATCCACTGATCAACTGTTCGAAGTTACCACAGCCCTGAAAAACGTGATTTAGGATTGGTCCTCACACTTACAGCTATCGCTGTGATCCTATTTGGCACGCATTTATGACGGTTGCAGCCTCCCGAAATGATGATGTAATCATCATTTGCCATCTTCCAAGCCGGCTTCTGACCAGCAAAATTGATAAGGGAAAGTGGATTTGCTTAACAACGTGATTCACTTAATAGCTGTGGTAATTTACCTAAGAACCATAGCAAAGAAAGGTACTTAAATTCGGGCACAACTGACTTCACCACCACCACGCTTAACATGGGAACTTCTGGCTGGTGATAGTGGTTGTAAGTCAAGGACTACCTGTGGAATCAATATACAACAGAAGAGACACTCACATTTTCTCTGTTTAACCCAATGGGGATCTCAGGTGGCATGGGAGAATTGCGAGGATAGGCTGGCTGGGGAATTCTGGGAGTTGAAGTTCACAGGTCTTAAAAGTTGTCAAGTTCGAGACCCCCAGATGTAGACAGTGGCTCTGAGTTACTCTGAGTTACTGAGTTTCTCAGTTACTCTGAGAAGCACAGAGCTGAAGACACAAGCCTGAAGATGATGAATGAGACTTCATTGAAACGTTGCCTAGATACTTCCAATCTTACGCGGGAGAAAACCCGAATAACAAAAGATATATATATATATGGCATTCAGCTTTGTTCGGGTATTTTCCCACGTCATTGTAGTTGTGCTTTTAAAGTTGTAGCAACGTTTCGGCAGAATCTCATCTGCCATCATCAGGCTTCTGACGGAATTACAGAATAACTAGAGTTGGAAGGAATCTTGGAGGTCATCTAGTCCAGCCCGCTGCTCAAGCAGGAGACCCTGACAGAATTACAGAGTAACAAAAGTTGGAAAGGACCTTGGCCACTTATCATATCTCCCCAATCCTTCTTTTCATTAGAATAGGTTCCAATTTCCAATTCCTGCAACCATTCTTCATACGTTGTAGCCTCCAGTCCCCTAATCCTCTTGGTTGCTCTTCTCTGCACTTTTCCTAGAATCTCAGCATCTTGTTTTTACGTCGCGGCGACCAAAACTGGATGCAAATCCTGCAAGTGTGGCCTTATAAACTGGTATCAACACTTCACGTGATCTTGATTCCATCCCTCTGTTGATGCAGCCTAGGACTATGTTGGCTTTTTTGGCAGCTGCAGCCCACGGCTGGCTCCTATTTCAAGGAGCCACTCAGCCCGAACTGGGCCTGAAGGTCAGCAGATGGAGGGAGCGGGCCACCCCCTCAGCCACCTGTCTGCCTCCTCAGCACCCAAGCCTTCCCCTTTTCTTTGTCTCAAACAGCCAGGGGGACAATAAGCCACCATCCTTGGGCCTCTCGGAGGAAGCTGCGAGCCGAGGGGTTGGCGGTTTGGGGGCCCTGCCATCTGCAGCTGTCCCTAGATTCTGCCAGCATCCCAGGGGGGAAGGAGGGGTGAGTGTGTTGGGTTTCAACCATCTTGCTTGAACATCTGATGATCCATCAGGGAGCCTCCTTCACCGTCGTGTCTCTTCCAGCCCCCGGGGCAAGACGGTGCGGAGAAATGGCTGTGAAATTCAGCCATGCAGAAATGAAACGGAGGGAGAAATGATAGAAAGCTGCCAGCAGAGGTTTTGGTCTGAATGCCCCATTTTGATGGGGGTGATAGCATTTTTCTTCAAACAGTAGGAAAGTAGGGGGGAAAGTATTGGATTTTTTTATTTTTATTTTAAGGCTGACCTCTAAGTTTTCAGGCATTGGCATAACATTTTATAGAAGGAAGGAAGGAGAGAGGGAGGGAGGGAAGGGAGGAAGGGGAAGTGAAAGATGGAAAGAAGGGAGGAAAATGGGAAGGAAAGAAGGAAGGAAAAAGGAAAGAAGGGTGGAAAGAAAAGGAAGGAAAAAGGAAAAGGAAGAAGGGGAAGGAAAGAAGGGAGGGAGGAAAATGGGAAGAAAGAAGGAAGGAAAAAGGAAAGAAGGGTGGAAAGGAAAGGAAGGAAAAGGAAAAGGAAGAAGGGGAAGGAAAGAAGGGAGGGAGGAAAATGGGAAGAAAGAAAGGAAAAAGAAAGGAAAGGAAGAATGGGAAGGAAAGGAGGGAGGGAGGAAAATGGGAAGGAAAGAAGAAAGGAAAGGAAGGAAAAAGGGAAAGGAAGAAGGGGAAGGAAAGAAGAGAGGATGGGAGGAAGAAAGAAAATGGGAAGGAAGAAACGGAAGAAAGGAAGGAAAAGAAAGGAAAGGGAAGGGAAGGAAGAAGGGGAAGGGAGTGAGGGAAGGAGAGAGGAAAGGAAGGGCTACATACCATTATTTCTTAGAGCAAACAAAAAGAGTCAAAGTCGTCATGGCGAATTGGGTGGCATAGAAGTTTAGTAATCAGTAAATAAATCAGTTCATAAACTACCCAGATAATGGCAGCACGTGCCGGCTGGGGAATTCTGGGAGTTGAAGTCCACAAGTCTTGAAGTTGCCAAGGTTGGAGACCCCGTTGTAGACTTTGGGCTTGCAAGTTCTCACAACCTTTTGCAAGGCCCACAGAGCAACGGCAGGGTGGCCTTCCCTCCTCTCCCCCACCCAGCTGCCCATCTTCCCCTGTACAGGTGGTCCTTGACTTACAACCCTTTGTTTAGTGACCGTTCCAAGTGACCACGGCGCCGGGGGCGGGGGGGAAAAAGGAACGTATGGCCATTTTTCACACTTAACAACCGTTGCAACATTCCCCCAGGTCACCTGATCAAAATACAGATGCTCAGCCACTGACTCGTATTTACAATGGTCGCAGCATCCGGGGGTCAGGAGGGATCCCCTTTTGTGACCAGCAAACTGAACGGGGAAGCTGGATTCACTTAACGACTGTGTGACTTGCTTAATAACGGTGGCCAGAAAGGTCATCCAATGGGGGGCGGTACTCACAAGTGTGTCTCGCTTAGCGACAGAAATGTCGGGCTCAATTGTGGTCGTAAGGTGAGGACAACCTATTTTGTGGGGAGGACAATAGACATGTGTACCGAAGGCCCACAACTGTCTCCTCTCACCTGGCGCCATTTTGACTGGCTTGGATGGGCACCACGGGAGTTGTAGTCTGAAGGTCAGGGGATTATGGAAACTGTAGGGAGGCATCTCATTTTATCGCAGCTTTATAGTGTCAGGATTCCGGCAGTTACCCCCATTTAAATCATGAGTTTCGAGCCAAACTTCCAAAACTTAAAGAAGATTTATTAGGAGTAAACATGCCGGCACTGCCTGAGTGTAGCCGACTCTGAGCCACATCATTCACTGTCACCCTTGACCCTGGTTTTCCCTCCACCCCCTGGGTGTATCATAATTCATATTCTCCAATGGGACACATCCATAGCCCAGAGTCGTCAATCACGCTCTCCAGTTTGAATTTTGCACGGCAGAAACTTCGGTCACCTAGTTACCGTCTTTGAAAACATTGATGGAATGCACTTTCGGTTTGCAAGCTGCCATACTGCTCCCCCCTCCCTTTCTGTTGGCCACTCTAAAAAGACCCTAGAAATATTTTATGAGTTGACAGTTCCATTCCTTCCACCTCCACCTGTTCGCTCTTCTTCCTTGGGACAGGAAAGGTGGCAAGTGCATTCGTGAAGGGGGCATGGTGGTTGTGAGTTGTGGTTCAGTTCAATGGGGAAGGGGGCGAGATGCTGGCTGAGACCCTCCAGCCAAAATGAGAGCCTCTTCCAAGCCCCCCACCCACCCATGCCATGGAAAAGCCACGGAACACAAATCCCCTCCTGCTACCCTGAATAACAAGCTGCATTTCTTTCCTCGAGTCTTGCTGAAAGTGTCTGGGTGTCTAAAAAAGGTTGGGGGGCACTGTCTTAAGGGTTCCGTATATATACACCATAGCTACAACAGTTGGCATCCCGGGAGGTGTGGTGTACTGGTATCAACTGGGAATAGGGTGGGCACGGCTATTGGTTTGAAGCAGGGATTCTCAACTGGGCGTACGAGCAGGGGTGGCCTTCCAAAATTTCAGCAACCGGTTCTCTGCTCGGTTGCTGGGTGGGCGTGGCCTAGTTGGCCTTCTGCACCACAGGAGGGGAATCTTCACCCACCCTGGGCTTTCCTTGAGCCTCCCTCTGGGATTTACTGGTTCGCTGAACTGGGTGATTAAAAACGATAAATTTAACTACCGGTTCATTTGAACCGGTGCGAACTGGTTGCAGCCCATTCCTGGGTGTGGAGAAGATATTCCAGGGGTGTGTGTGAAAACTTGGGTCGAGAAGCTTCAAAATGATAAGTGGATGTGCATCACGATATGCTTATCCCTATTTTCTTTTGCAAGGGGTGTGAGAATATATCAGCAGCCTTCTACGGGCGCAGGATATCGAAAAGGCCAGGTGCCCCTGGTTTAAAAGAAAAGGAGGTGGGCACACAGGATCGCAACTGGCTGAATTCAGCCAGTAATTCAACATTTTTAAAAATTTCCGTTGCTTTTAAGAGGGGTAGACTTCAACTCCCAGAATGTCAGGGCTCCGACCAATCCGGCCCCGTTCAAATCATCAGTCTCTAGCCTCATCTCTCGGAGTAAAAAAATAATGGATTTATTAAGAGTGGCCGTGTTGGCGTTACCTGGGTGCAGCCGACTCTGAGACACATCATTAATTTCCCCCTTGACCCTGGTCTTCCTCCCACCCCACTCCCTGGATGTATATTCTCCAATGGGACACATCCATAGCCAAGAGTCATCAAATAACAGATAACAGAGCATCAGAGTTGGAAGGGACCTTGTAGGTCATCTAGTCCAACCCCCTGCCCAAGCGGGAGACCCTACACCATTTCTGACAAATGGCAGTCCAATCTCTTCTTGAAAGCCTCCAGGGATGAAGTTCCCACAACTTCCGAAGGTAGCTTCTATTTCATGGGTTGATTGTTCTCAACTGTCAGGAAATTCCTGCTTATTTTCGGGTTGAATCTCTCTTTGGTCAGTTTCCATCCATTATTCCTTGTCTGGCCTTCAAAGATGCCTTGGAGAATAGCTTGGCCCCTTCCTCCTCTCTGGGGCAGCCCCTCAAATATTGGAAGGCTGCTCTCCTGTCTCCCCTGGTCCTTCTCTTCCCTAGACTAGCCAGGCCCAATTCCTGCAACCGTTCATCATATGTTTTAGTCTCCAGTCCCTGAATCATCCTGGTTGCTCTTCTCTGTACTTTTCAATCATGCTCTCAAGTCATACTCTTGTGCGCCGACAGCTTTGGGCTGCCAAGGCAATTATGTGAGGCATTTAAGGAATGCACAGCTTTCTCCCACTCCCATTCTGCGGGCAACTAAAACGACCAAAGGAGTATCTTTTTAGTTGACACAGAATTCCCCAGCCAGCTCTGAATTCTGGGAGTTGAAGTCCCCTTAAAGAGGGCGGAATTACAAAACACAACTGTAGCTGCTATTAGCAGCAACATACAAGTAGTTCTCCATTTATGACCGGTTGCTTAATGAATGTACAAAGTTATGACGGAGCTCTCCCAGAACTACTTACAACCCATTTTGGGGGGTGATGATGGCTGCACACACACACACACACACACACAAATAAAACCACGCCGGGATCACGTGACCACATTTTGGGTCCTGTGGTCACTTGAGGGCAATTTATGACTTTGGGGGACCTTTTCCAGAGTTTTATTTCCACTTCTGCCCCCCCCCCAAAAAAAAACTCTGCCCATTGGGGGTGGAGGAGAAAAATCTATTCACATAACAACCTTAGTGAGAAGCAATCGTAGCTTCCAATCTGGACACAGAATGACTCGGCTTACGACCGCAAGGACTGTGATTATGGTTGTAAATTGAGGATTACTGTACATCAACCCTACCCAAAGCTGGGTGGGGATCATGGAGGTTGTAGTCAAGATGGGGAAGGGTGGTCTAGAGAAGTAGAAACACTCCCCCCCCCCAAAAAATAATGTCCAAGAATCCCACTTGACTTGGCTGGCTGCTTTGAGGTACACTGGATTGGGTGACGGACAGCCGGGCATCTCTCTTTGGTTTTCCCCCAGACCCCCAAATCCTGCCCCCTCCCCTCAGGACCCTTCCCCCTCCAGGGTCTGGGATCTGGGCCCTCCCCATACCGCGCCTAGATCTGACCACGCCTTCTGCCCGCTCTCCAGGCAGCCGCGCGAGAGGCGAGGTGCAAAAACCAAGTTCTCTAGCGAGACTCTTTTGTATACCACAAACTTTTTGTATATTTTTAATTCTGCTGCAACATGATAATAAATTCATTTCAATAAAAAGTGTCTCACTGGCCTGAGTCTTTTATTTCCCCCTCCTGCTGATTTCTGCTAAGCAACAAGACTGCGCTTTCTGTGGGGGGGGTCCCGTTCCCCCGTCCCCCGCCCGGTACCTTTTCTGCAATGGGTCGTTCCCTCACAAACATTTCAGGACCCAACTGGGTAACATCATCAGTGCTTCAAGGGAGGGAGATTTGGGGAGGGGGTGAGCAGGAGGGGAGGAAGAAGAGGAGGAGGAGAGCGACTGTGGGGGTCATTGGTGCTCTCTGAGTTTGGTTGACTTCTTGCAGACGTTTCAGGACCAACTAGGTAACATCATCAGTTAGATGGTAAGGGGGTTTGAGGAGGAGGAGGAGGAGAAGGAGGAGGAGGAAAAGGGGGAAGAAGAGGAGGAAAAGGAGGAGGAGGAGGAGGAGGAGGAGGAAAGGAGGAGGAGGAGGAGAAGGAAGAGGAGGAGGAAGAGGAGGAGGAGAAGGAAGAGGAGGAGGAGGAGGAGAAGGAAAAGGAGGAGGAGGAGGAGGAGGAGGAGGAGAAGGAAAAGGAGGAGGAGGAAGAGAAGGAGGAGGGGAGGAGGAGGAGGAGGAGAAGGAAGAGGAAAAGGAGGAGGAGGAGGAGGAGAAGGAAGAGGAGGAGGAGGAGGAGAAGGAAAAGGAGGAAGAGAGGAGGAGGAGAAGGAAGAGGAAAAGGAGGTGGAGGAGGAGGAGAAGGAGGAGGAGGAGGAAGAGGAGGAGGAGAAGGAAAAGGAGGAGGAGGAGGAGAAGGAAGAGGAGGAGGAGGAGGAGGAGAAGGAAGAGGAGGAGGAGGAGAAGGAAAAGGAGGAGGAGGAGGAGGAGGAGGAGAACTACGGGGGTGCTCACTGAGCTTGGTTGATTTCTTGCAGATGTTTCATGACCCAACTAAGTAACTTCATCAGTGCTAGAAAGGAAGAGAGGTTGGAGGAGGGGGGGAGAGGGGAATTGTATGGTCCTTGGTCTCTAAGCTTGGTTGTTCTCTTACAGACCTTTCATTACCGAACCAGGTAATATCATCAGTGCTAAAAGGGAGTGGGGTTTGCTCTCTGTTTATATACAGTAACTTGCCCTTCCAGTGTTGGTCAAATGTCCTTGGTGGTTCCATGATTAAGCTATTATTGAGTATTCGATTGTTTGTCCATGTTGAGAGTTCCTTAATTGTCCCATCCACACTGAGAGGGCAAGCCACTTGGATATAAATAGAGAGCAACCGCCAAATGCTCCTAGCACTGATGATGTTATCAAGTTGGGTCATGAAATGTCTGCAAGAAAACAAACTCAGAGAGCAGCAAGGACCTCACAATTCTCCTCTTCCTCCTCCTCCTCCTCCTCTTCCTCCTCCTCTTCCTCCTCCCCTCTCTTCTCCTCCTCTTCCTCCTCTCTCCTCCTCCTCTCCACAAGCCCCTCTCCCTCTAGCACTGATGATGTTCCCTAGTTGGCTCATGAAATGTCTGCAAGAAAGCAACCAAGCTCAGAGAACACCAAGGATCCTCAATTCTCCTCCTCCTCCTCCTCCTCCTCCTCCCTCCTCCTCCTCCTCCTCCTCCTCCTCCTCCTCCTCCTCCTCCTCCTCCTCCTCCTCCTCTCCACAAGCCCCTCTCCCTTCTAGCACTGATGATGTTCCCTAGTTGGCTCATGAAATGTCTGCAAGAAAGCAACCAAGCTCAGAGAACACCAAGGATCCCTCAATTCTCCTCCTCCTCCTCCTCCTCCTCCTCCTCCTCCTCCTCCTCCTCCTCCTCCTCCTCCTCCTCCTCCTCCTCCACAAGCCCTCTCCCTTCTAGCACTGATGATGTTCCCTAGTTGGCTCATGAAATGTCTGCAAGAAAACAGCCAAGCTCAGAGAGCACCAAGAGCCGCCACAGTTCATATAACAACATAGAATAGTTGGAAGGGACCTTGGAGGTCTTCTAATCCAGCCCCCTGCTCAGTGGCTGTCCAACCTCTTCTTAAAAACCTCCAGTGATGGATTGCCCACAACTTCTGGTGGCAAGCAGTTCCACTGGTTAATTGTTCTCAACCCTGAGCTACAGAGATTCTCTTCTCTTCATCCCTCTCCCTTTCTGCAAACTGACTGGATTAGGAATTGCCTAGACATTAGGAGTGGGAGATTAATGGATTTATGATTAATAGTTTTTAATTTTTAAAAAAATTCTTAACAGGAAGCCCAGGTGAAAGGAAAGACAGTGAGAAAAATAGGGAAAGGGGAAAGGAAAAAAAAAAGAACAGTGACGTCCCATTTTTTTTCAGTGCAGCAAATTACATAATAAAGTTACAATCTCAACTTTTTAAGAATAGTGGGTCCTAGCCATTTCTATAACAACCACCTATTTTAAGCCTCAAAACTCAAAGTCAAATTTTCATTTTCCCCCTCCTTCTCTTTCGACCAGAAAGGACACCAGCAGTTTCCAGGTGGAAGCAATGCTAGAAACATTTCCCCCTTAATTAGAACCGTCAATTTTGCTGTCTCCTGCCGGCTCCATCCTCTTTTCAACCCGTTCCTCCATGGTGGGAGTTGACACACCTTTCCATTTGTGTTCAGATGAAATTCTGGCTGCAGTTGGCAGATGATATAATAACAATTCCCCCCAGTTTTCCTCCCAATATCTTTATCCCACAGTTCCAAAAGAAGCATTTCTAGTTTCTGTTGTGGATTTGTTTTGAGGATCTTCCAACTCTGTTCTGATTGATTGATCGATCGATCAATGGATCGATGGATCAGAGGCCCATATGGAGAGGAAGAGACCTCCTGGTGTCTCCTACACATATTGACAACCATCCTCTGGCTGAGTTTTCGCTGCCCTCTCTTGTCGTTACAGGTTGCGAATTTTTGCAGGTGAAAAATGCCACCTTTTTCCAGATGCAGAGAGCGAGGGCAATATTTGAGATCAAGGCATCTTGTGGATCCCTTAGGAAATTAGGGGAAAGGATCCCCACACCTCCTGCTTAGGCAGGAGTTGGACTCAATCAGTGGTCGCCAACCCGCGGGCCAGGGACCACTGGTGGTCCGTGAGAAAATTTCAGTGGTCCACAGAGAAATGTCCCCGCCAAAGCAATTAATCCAGGCTGTGCGGGAACTCAAGGCTGTGCCATCCACATGGCCTGCGGGAACACAAGGCTTGTGTCACTTGCATTGCGCACAACATGAGGTAGTGAAGGGAGGGGAGAAAGGGCGGAGGGCCCCATTCATCTCACGCGCCTGGCCTGGCCACCGGGCTGCTTCTTTCCGCTTCTTCCTTCTTCTGCTTTTGGCTGCATGCAAGGAAAGCAGCCAAAGTCTTTCTTCCTCTCCCCCAAACTCCGCCAGAAATGAGTCTTTGGGACCCTGCAAGGCCTCCTGCTCCATGAGGCTGCGCCGGCAAAGACTCATTTCTGGTGGAGTTTAGGGGAGAGGAGAAAGAAAGACTTCTGTGGCTTCTGCTGCTTTCCTTGCATGAAGCCAAAAGTCTCTCTTTCTCTCTCTCTCTCTTTCCCCCGCTGAGAACGGAGCTGGAGACGGTATCCTGCGATCCCAAATAAAGAACGATCGATCGGTAGGAAAACGGGGTGCGGGATTTTCCTGCAGGCTTTCTTTTGGGATTCTCTGGTCCACGGGATTTAAAATGATGAGTTTGGTGGTCTGTGTGGTCCAAAAGGTTGGCGACCCCTGGACTAGATGACCTACAAGGTCCCTTCCAACTCTGGTTATTCTCTCAGATAATCCATCTGTAAAATCCTTCAGCAGATTTGATCGTATTTTCAATGTTCTCCTCCCCTGTGGCACATTCATGTGCCAGGATGTGGGTGGGACCACCTGGGTAAAATCTGAGCGCTTGTCTTTTTACACACACACACACACACACACACACACACACGAGGTGTGAACAAAGCTATCGCCGAGCTGATTAGGGAATAAAAACTAGGAGGAGCATTAAAATCCTTGCTTTGGGGACAAGCGCATAAACTCCATGCAGGATGTGGGCATTTCAGCCACAGCCCTCCTGGTTCAAGAACCACAGGAAATCCTTGACTTACAACAGTTCCTTTAGTGACCATTCGAAATTACCACGGCCCTGAAAAGGGGGACTTATGACCGTTTTTCACCCTTTAGACTGTGGCAGCCGAAATTTGGACGCTCAGCAACTGACTCATATTTACGATGGTCACAATGTCCCCAGGGGGGGGTGTCACGAGATCCCCTTTTGCGACCGTCTGAGAAGCAAAGTCGATGGGGGAAAGCCAGTTTTGCTTAACAACCAGGTGGACTCGCTTACCAACTGAGGCGATTCGCTTAACAACGGGTGGCAAGAGAAGTCATAAAATGGGTCGGAACTCACTTAAGAAATGTTTTGCCTAGCCACATAAAGGTTGAACTCCATTGTGGGTCATAAGTCAAGGATTGCCTGTAGATGGCAAATAAATTTAAGACATAAATTCACAATGAATCAATAATTGCATTTTTTGTGAAGTTAGGGTTACCAACTCTTGCAAGGTGGAATAGCCACTCCCACCCTTTACGTCCAGGAGAACTGGGGGGGGTGGGGGGAGGATAATTTCCTAAGAGATTTTCTCAAATTACATCCTTGCTTTGCACTGAGGTTTCTTGGTCCTCAGGGTTATTCCTACCTCTCATTACATCACCCAATTCTTTTAAAAATATTTTTATTGTACATTTTTCCTTTTCCATCACATTTCCAGTTTTGCAACATCAGTGTACTGGTTATATCAAGTCCTTGATTTGATTGCTTATTGTACCCTATGACTATCATTAAGTGTTGTAATTGATGATTCTTGACTCTTGATGAATGTCTCTTTTCTTTTATGTACACTGAGAGCATTTCCACCAAAGAGAAATTCCTTGTGTGTCCAGTCACACTTGGCCAATAAAGAATTCTCTTCTCTTCTCTTCTCTTCTCTTCTCTTCTCTTCTCTTCTCTTCTCTTCTCTTCTATTCTATTCTATTCTATTCTATTCTATTCTATTCTATTCTATTCTATTCTATTCTATTCTATTCTTATTGTACCCTATGACTATTATTAAGTGTTGTACCTTATGATTCTTGACTCTTGACCAATGTATCTTTGCCTTTATGTACACTGAGAGCCTTTGCACCAAAGACAAATTCCTTGTGTGTCCAATCACACTTGACCAATAAAGAATTCTATTCTATTCTATTCTATTCTATTCTATTCTATTCTATTCTATTCTATTCTATTCTAATTCCATTCCATTCTATATTCTATATTCTAATCTCTCTTCTCTTCGCTTCTCTTCTCTTCTCTCTTCTCTTCCGTTCTATATTTTCTCTTCCTTTCCCTTCCCTTCTATATTCTATATTCTCTTTTCTTTTTTCTCTCTTCCCTTCTATATTTTATCTTCTCTTCTCTTCTCTCTTCCCTTCCCTTGTCTCTTCTCTTCTCTTCTCTTCTCTTCTCTTCTCTTCTCTTCTCTTCTCTTCTCTTTCTTCTTTTATTCTATTCTATTCTATTCTTATTGTACCCTATGACTATTATTAAGTGTTGTACCTTATGATTCTTGACTCTTGACCAATGTATCTTTGCCTTTATGTACACTGAGAGCCTTTGCACCAAGATAAATTCCTTGTGTGTCCAACCACACTTGGCCAATAAAGAATTCTATTCTATTCTGTTCTGTTCTATTCTATTCTATATTCCTATTCTATTCTATTCTATTCTATTCTATTCTATTCTATTCTATTCTATTCTATTCTATTCTACTCTACTCTACTCTACTCTACTCTACTCTATTCCTTATGCTGTTCTTTCTTATTCTATTCTATTCTTATTATCTATTCTATTCTATTCTATTCTATTTTCTGTTCTATTGCTATACTATTCTATTCCATTATATTCTTTCATTCTTAATACTGTTCTGTATCAGTTTTGCAACATCAGTAGAGTTCCTGGCCTGGGATAGAAGCTGTTTTTCAGCCTATTTGTCCTTGTTTTTATTGTCCTGTACCATCTGCCTGGCAATCATAGTTCAAAAACAGGGTTCCCAGGATGAGATGGATCTGGGAGAATGTTTTGAACTTTCTTAAGGCAGCGGGAACTGACCAGAACTACTGGTATATGTGCATGAAAGTCAAAAATAAAATGGCATGGGCTCCATCTGGTGGGGATTAAAGGGTCTGGTCTTTGATTGACTTTTTGGATTCCCCTCCTGCAGAGGTCCTCCTCTGGTCATGCTTGTCTAGAAGAGATGGAACTGGACCCCAAAACTGGGGGGATTCTGGTAGTTGAAGCCCATCCCTCTTAAGGTGGCTGAGAGGGAGGGAGGGAGGGAGGCAAGGAAGGAAGATTGGATGGGATGGATGGAGGGAAAGAAGGAAGGATGATAAGATGATTGGATGGATGAGGGGACAGAAGGAAGGAAGGAGAGAGGGAGGCAGGCAGGAAAGGATGATTGGCTGGCTAGCTGAATGGGAGGGAGGAAGGAAGGGAGGGAGGGAGGGAGGGAGGAAGGGAGGGAGGGAGGGAGGGAGGAAGGAAGAAGGAGGGAGGGAGGGAGGAAGGAAGGAAGGAGGGAGGGAGGGAGGAGAGGAAGAAGGAAGGAGGGAGGGAAGGAGGAAGGAGGGAGGGAAGGAGGAAGGAGGGAGGGAGGGAAGGAGGAAGGGAGGAAGGAAGGAAGGAAGGTTGGATTGGATGGATGGAGGGAAAGAAGGAAGGATGATAAGATGATTGGATAGATGAGGGGACAGAAGGAAGGAAGGAGAGAGGGAGGGAGGCAGGAAAGGATGATTGGCTGGCTAGCTGAATGGGAGGGAGGGAGGAAGGAAGGGAGGGAGGGAGGGAAGGAGGAAGGGAGGAAGGGAGGAAGGGAGGAAGATTGGATGGATGGGTGGGTGGGTGGGTGGGTGGGTGGGTGGGTGAGTAAGTGGGTGGACAGAAAGAAGGAGGGAGGGAGGGAGGGAGAGGGAGGGAGGGAGGGAGGAAAGAAGCAAGATTGGATGGGTGGATGGATGGATGGATGGGTTGAGTGGGTGGGTGGAGAGAGAAGGAAGGGAGGAAGAAGGGAGGGGAGAGAGAGGCAGGAAGGAAGACTGGATGGATGGAAAGAAGGAAGGAAGGAAGGAAGGAAGGAAGGGAAGGAAGGAAGGAAGGAGGGAGGAGGGAGGGAGGGAGGGAGGAAGATTGGATGGATGGATGTGTAGGTGGGTGGGTGGGTGGGTGGATGCGTGGGTGCCTGAGTGAGTGACTGAATGAGTGGGTGGGTGGACAGAAGGAAGGAAGGAATGAGGGAGGGAAGGAGGGAGTGGGAGGGAGGGAGGAAGATTGGATGGATGGATGGATGGATGGATGGATGGATGGATGGATGGATGGATGGGTGGGTGGGTGAAAGGAAGGAAGGAAGGAAAAGAAAAGCAGAAGCAAGACCTCTTTCCGAAGTGAAAATCACTGTCCAATTTTAAAGGCCATTTAAAAGCCCTCCCCCTCCTGCCCTCATCCCCAACCAGGCGCCCCTCCCCTCCACCCTCCTGGCCCAATGCACCCAGAGGCCCCTGGTGCTGGGCACAGCTCCCACTGGATCCCAGATCCTTCCAAGCAGGCCTGCCCTCTGCAGCTCCATCCGGACAGGCCTGGGTGACCTCAGGACCAGCGTTTCCCAGACAGGATGGGAGAACAAAGGCTGGATGGCGTAGAGGAAGAGGCGGCTGCTCCTTCCCCCCGGGACGGAGCCGAAAGCAGACTGAAGGCATGGAGTACGAAGGGAAGAAGGGAAAGAAGGTAAGCAGGGGATTCTGCCCCTGGGCGGGGGGAGAGAAATGTGGGGCGACTGCCCCTGGCCCTCCTGGTGGAGCTAACCCTGGGCACCGCGGAGGGAGGTTAGCCCTTGACTTATGACTGCTCCCGTTGTAACGACCATTCAAAGTTAAGTTAGAAGAAGAACAAGTAAAGGAAACTATGATAGCACGGGCGCAAAACTTTGGGTACACTATAGAACTGGACAAATGGCAAAAAACAACGGGAAAGAAATTATAAATTAACAATATCGACAGCGCATAAAGAAAATTTGTACAAGGTGGTTTTGTAGATGGCACTTTTGCACCAGCCAAATTAGCAAAGATGTTTTTAAGATAAACCAGCCAAATGCTGGAAGTGTCATCCCGAACCTGGAACATGCTACCACATGTGGTGGACATGTATAGAAGCTAAAAGAGTTTGGACAGAAATACATACATGGTTGGGAGAAATGATAAAGAAACATATAGATTTGAAACTGGAAATATTCCTATTAGGGTACCTGAAGGTTATAGCAAAGAAGAAACGTATCTAATGATACACAAATTAACAGCAGCGAGGATTGTATTTGCGCAGAATTGGAAAAACGATAAAATACCAGCAAGGGGAATTAATTAAGAACTGTGAATTAATACAATATGGTAAAAAACTGTCAAATTCTATGAATATATATGGTATTTAGTGTACTGCCAAGAAAATGATATTGAAAGATGTCGATAAAATTTCTATTACAGAAACTTTTGTAAATCTTTTTAATATTTTGCTTTTTGTAAAGTTTTTAATATCTTGAACTTTAATAAAGTATTTTTTAAATTTTTTTAAAAAAGGAAAAATGATAAAATACCAGCAGAGGGAAAAGTGATTGAGAAAATATTCAAATGTACAGAGATGACTAGATTAACACTGGTAATTAAAGAGAAAAAAAAAGAAACGGAATATTATATATGATATGGGATTTATTTTATCCACAGCTAGAAAATAAAATGAGTTAAAATTGTATAGATAAATATATAAAGAAAGTAGTTAACATGGTTATAAATATAAGAGGAAATTATTTACGTTTTACAGATTAAATGTGATTGAAGATACATTGGTTAAAAATATTAATTATGATTGTTAGCATCATAATTAAAGCATCAAAGATATATGTACCCAGTCGACACTCTGTATGAGTGAAAGATGGAATTATTGCAACTATTAAAAATTCCATCTTTTAAAAAGTTCTTTTTTTATTATTTTTAATAGTTACAATAATTCCATCTTTTAAAAAAATATTTTTTAAAATAAAAATTGCAACGGCCCCGGGAAAAGGAACTTAGATCCGTTTTCCACATTTACGACTGTGGTTCCTGTGGTCGCGGGATCAAAATTCAGACACTTGACAGCCGCCTCATATTTATGACGGTTCCCGGGGTCATGTGATCTCCTTTTGTGACCTTCTGACCAGCAAAGTTAATAGGGAAACCAGATTTGTTTTAACAACCGTGTCGCTCATTTAGCGATGAGAGTGATTCACTTAACAACGGTGGGGGAGGAAGTTTGCGAAATGGGGTGAAATTCATTCCCAAAAAAATGTCTCGCTTAGTGCAACACAAAAACCGGGGCTCGATTGTGGTCGTAAGTCAGAGACTGCCTGGACTTGGCTACCGTAGAATTGGGGGCATCCACCCCAGCGCCACCTGGGCCCGGGGAAAGAGGCTCCAGAGAGATGGGGAGGGTAAGGCCGGACCTCTGGCCATCTGCCCAGGTATAATGGAAGCAGCTCCCAGCCTCGGACATTTTGTGAGTGCCCCCTCGGTCGCTTTGCTGTGTTCTTCTCCTCCCTCTCGGGGTCTCGTGGCTTAAGCCAGGATGTAGCCACTCCTCTATGACCCCTTGCTGGATAGTTTCTCCCCTACCTCCCCCGGTAGCCCTTCCCCATGCTGGGGGGTCTCTAAGGGGCTGAAGGACAATGGCTGAGAAGGGGGCGGCAGCTTGTTCCGTCAAGAGGCTCAGGTGAGGAGGCAACCTGCCCACACGGTTACCTACAAGGACCTGGGGGTAGAGTTTCTTCTCTTTCTCTCTCTTCTTTCTTTCTTTCTTTCTTTCTTTCTTTCTTTCTTTCTTTCTTTCTTTCTTTCCTTCCTTCCTTCCTTCCTTCCTTCCTTCTTTCTTTCTTCTCCCTTCCATCTCTCCTCCCTAACTCCCTCTGTCTCTCCTTCCTTCCTTCCTTTTTGTCTTCTCCTTCCTTCCATCTCTTCTCCCTAACTCCCTTCCTCTTTCACGCCTTTCTTTCTTCTCCTTCCTTCTATCTCGTCTTCCTAACCCCTTCTTCCATCTCTCCCTCCTTCCTTCCTTCCCTCCTCCCCAACTCCCTTCCTCTCTCTCCTTTCTTTGTCTTTCTTTCTTCTTCCCTCTTTCCTTCCTTCCTTCTCCTTCCTTCCATCTCTCCTCCCTAACTCCCTTCCTCTCTCTCCTTTCTTTGTCTTTCTTTCTTCTTCCTCTTTCCTTCCTTCCTTCCTTCCTTCCTTCCATCTCTCCTCCCTAACTCCCTTCCTCCCTCTTTCCTTCCTTCCTTCCTTCCTTCCATCCATCTCACCTCCCTAACTCCCTTCCTCTCTCTTCTTTCTTTCTTTCTTTCTTTCTTTCTTTCTTTCTTTCTTTCTTTCTTTCTTTCTTTCTTTCTTTCTTTCTTTCTCTCTCTCTCTCTCTCTCTCTCTCTTTCTTTCTTTCTTTCTTTCTTTCTTTTTTTATTCTCCACCCCCTTCTTCTTCTAGATAGCAGATAATCAGAGTTGGAAGGGACCTTGTATGTCATCTAGTCCAACCCCCACCCCACCCAAGCAGGCAATCCTACACTACAACTTCCGAGGGCAAGCTGTTCCATTCTTCCTCTTCTTCTTCATCCACCTCTTCTTCCTCTTCCTCCTCCTCCTCCTCTTCCTCCTCTTCCTCTTCCACTACCTCTTCCTCCTCCTCCTCTTCCTCCTCTTCCTTCCTTCCTTCCTTCCTTCCTTCCTTCTTTCCTTCCTTCCTTCCTTCCTTCCTTCCTTCCTTCCTGTTCTCTTTTGCAGGGACCCCAGAGGGTGTAAACCCCCCCCTCACCCAGGGTGGGTGGCATTGAAGGGAAGCTGCTGTGCCCACCCTCTTCCTTGGCACAGCCGTGAAGTGAGTGGGCCCAGCCATCTGCAGCCCTCGCCGTCTGCTGGGGCCCCTTCTTGCTCTCTTGCAAGCTGCCCGCCCAGCTGCCATCCCCGCTCTGCCACCCACCGCCTAGCGGTGCCCGGGAGGGGAGGGGAGGATAGCCGCTCAGTGAGACACACACACACACACACACACACACACACACACCCTTCCCTCCCCTTTGCCCGTTGCAGGGATTCGTCTCGCCCATCAAGCGCCTGGTCTTCCCCAAAGCCTCCCGCAAGCCAGCGCCAAAGGGGAGCGTCTGCCGGAGGAGGCCCCTCCACTCCGTGCCTCTCTACCCGCCAGACTACCTCATTGACCCCCAGATCCTGCTGCAGGACTACGTGGAAAAGGAGGTGAAGGTGAGTGCAGGACGGGGGAACACACACACACACACACACACACACACACACACACGAGGCCCCTGTAGTCTGTTCCCACAGCCTCTTTCTTGGCCCCTCGGCCAACTCGACCAACCTGGGAGAGGGTCCTTGGGGGGGTCTCTGAGGTTCATTGTTTTCTTGCAGATGTTTTAATACAAAGCCCACCACCCTCCCAGCACTGATGATGTTTCCCTAGTTGGGTCATGAAAGTCTGCAAGAAAACCACCAAGCTCAGAGGGCACCAAGGATCCCACTCCCTCCCTCCCTCCCTCCTCCCTTCCTTCCTTCCTTCCTGTTCCCTAGTTTCCTTCCTTCCCTCCCTCCCTCCCCTCCCTCCCTCCCTCCCTCCCTGTCTTACACCTCCTCCTCTTCACCCCTTCCCTTCTAGCATTGATGATGTTCCCTAGTTGAAAGGTCTGCAAGAAAAAGGTCAGAGGGCACAGGACCCCACAGGCGATCCTCCCTCCTCCTCCCCCGCCCTCATCCTCCTTTCCCTCCTGCCTTCCTTCTCCTCCTCTCCTCTCCTTCCCTCCCTCCTCTCCTCCTCCTCCTTTCCTTCCCCTGACCTCTTCCTCCTCTCTTCTCCCTTCCTCCTCCTACTTTCTCTGTAACCCACCCCTTCAAGTACTGATGATGATCCTGCAAGAAAACAGCCAAGTCCCTTCTCCTCCTCTCCTCCTTCCTTCCTTCCTTCCTTCCTTCCTTCCTTCCTTCCTTCCTTCCTTCCTTCCTTCCTTCCTTCCTTCCTTCCTTCTCCTCCTCTCCCTCAGCATTGAAAGCACCAAGGAGCCCCGCAAGGAAACAATTTCCTCCTGCCTTTCCCCTCCCTCTCATCCTCATTTTCCTTTCCTGCCTTCCTCTTCCTTCCCCCTCCCCCTCCCCTCCTCCTTTCCCTTCCCCCTTGTCCTCTTCCTCTTCCTCCTCTCCTCCCTTCCTCCCCTCTTCTACCCTTCTCTGCAAATCCCACTCCCTTCTAGTACTGATGATGATCCTTAGTTGGGTCATCAAACGTCTGCAAGAAACGTCTCCAAGCCCATAGAGCACTAAGGACCCCACAGTCGCCATTGTCCTCCTCCTCCCTCTCCTTGTCCTCCCCCCTCCCCTTCTTCTTCTTTTCCTCCTTCTCCTCCACTCCACAAACCCCCCTCCCTTCTACCACTGATGATATTCCCTAGTTGGGTCATGAAACATCTGTAAGAAAATATCCAAGGTCACAGAGCACCCAGGATCCCCACAGTCCATCCTCCTCCCTCTTCCTCCTCCTCCCCCTCCCCTCCTCCTCCTCCTCTCCCCCACTCCTTCTACCACTGATGATGTAACCTAGTTGGGTCATCAAATATCTGCATGAAAACAACCAAAGCTGAGGGCAGCAAGGACCTCCCAAGACCTCCTCCTCTTCCTCCTCCCCACCTTATCCCTCCCCTTCTCCTTCTCTTCCTCCTCCTCACCCTTCCAAATCCCACTCCCTTCTAACACCAATGATGTTCCCTAGTTGAGTCATGAAACAACGTTGGTTGTCCAATTGTTGAAAACCTCCAGTGTTGGAGCATTCACAACTTCTGGTGGCAAGCAGTTCCACTGGTTAATTGTCCTCACCGTTAGTAAGTTTCTCCTTAATTCCAGGTTGCTTCTCTCCTCGGTTGCTTTGTTGTTTCTTGTCCTGCCTTCGGGGGCTTTGGAAAATAGGTTGACCCCCCCTCTTCTTTGTGGCAGCCCCTCAACTACTGGAAGGCTGCTATCCTGTCTCCCCTGGTCCTTCTTTTCATCCAACTAGATATACCCAATTCCAGCGACTGTTCTTCATATGGGGACTATTTGTAGCTCAGGGTTGAACGGTGGGGTCCTTGGTACCTCTGAGCTTGGTTGTTTGTTTTCAGATGTTTCATGACCCAACTACTCTAGACCAGAGGTCGCCAACCTTTTGGACCTCAGGGACCACCAAACCCATATTTTTAAATCCCGCGGAGCAGAGACCCTGGGAAAATCCCCTAAAAAAAGTCTGCAGGAAAATCCCCCACCCCGTTTTCCTACCGATCGATCGATCTTTATTTGGGATCGCAGGATTCAGTCTCGAGCTCCATTCTCAGGGGGAGAGAGAGAGAGAGAGAGAGACTTTTGGCTTCATGCAAGGAAAACAGCAGGAGCCGCAGAAGTCTTTCTTTCTCTCCCCCCAAACTCCGCCAGAAAGGAGTCTTTGCCGGCGCAGCCTCTTGGAGCAGGAGGCCTTGCAGGGTCCCAAAGGCTCATTCCTGGCGGAGTTTGGGGGAGGGAAAGAAAGACTTTGGCTGCTTTCCTTGCATGCAGCCAAAAGGAGAAGAAGAAAGAGGTAGAAAGTAGCAGCCCGGTGGCCAGGTGAGGCGTGTGGGGCAAGTTCTCCCTCTACGTCCTTTCCCCTCACTACTTCTTGTTGTTTGCAATGCAAGCGACGCAAGCCTTGTGTTCCCACGTGGGCCATGTGGGCGGCACAGTCTTGTGTTCCCGCACAGCCTGGATTAATTGCTTTGGGTGGGGGTGGGGACATTTCTCTGTGGACCCACAAAATTTTCTCACAGGCCACCAGTGGTCCCCGGCCCAATGGTTGGCAACCACTGCCCTAGACCTTTTCAGACCAAATTTTGAAAAGGCTCTGCATGCAAAAACAGTGAGGAATATTTTCCCCCTCTCTCCCCTCAGCCCCGATCCATGCCAACCCCACCCCCCAAGTTATTAACAGACGAATGAGGAACGCAGCATAAAACAAAGCAAAGAGAAATATTTGTTCCTGCTTCACGCAATCTGTGCTAACTTGTAAATTCTGCCTTTAAAAAAAAAAAAGAAGAATTGAAGTTTATTTCTCTTTCGTTCTGATCTTTTCTCCTTTTTTTCCTCTTTATTTTTTGCCCCCCGTTCAGTTTTTAGGACACTTGACCTGGGTAAACACCTCCCTGAATCCTTCCAGTCGGGACGAATTGTTGCAGCTTTTGGATACCGCCAGGGTAAATGCGCTTCAATGCGCTTTCATGTTGCTCAATTCACCGTACAGGTAGTCCTTGACTTACGACTGTTCATTCCAAGCACTTAAGCCTATAGAGGTAGGAAAAAAACTAAACAGAGGTGGAGTCAGATAGGCAGACAGGAAAGTGAGATGTGATTTTAGTTAACACGAGAAACAAAAAAAAAAGCTTGTGCATAAAATAGTTTATCCATTAGATTATAGCATAGCAAAAAAACGGTCATTAGTCATGGACCGTCCAGTCGGGGATACAGTTCACTTCAATGACCTGGGCTATTTTTTTTTTTTAAAAAAAAAAAATCCTTTTTTTCTTCCGTTCAAGAAAAAAAATCATCAATCCATCCAGTAATTAGGGCAGCAGAGAGAGGCATGACTTGCCTTATGGGTTTACAACCACACCCTAATTACATTCTTTAGAAAGCACACCCTTACCAACAAACCCTGAACTTATTATATTTTTACCCAAACAGTTAGGAAACAAGTTTCCTAACAAAGCCGACTCCTCGTCCTGACATAACCCCTTTTATTTAGGCTCATGTGAATTTCTCTCATTCGCATCCAGCAAAGTCCTGGCAAACGGTCTTGCAAGGGTGAATTTACAACCACAGACCTTTATCTGGCTAGGAGAGTTGCCAGGCCGATAGCTCCCAAATGCCACACTGTAGCAGAAAATACTTGGCAAGGAGTCAGGAACAGATCTTCACCCTAATGAATTGAACTAATTGTCTCCTGCAAACCCCACTTCCCTTTTGCTCCTCTTTTATTCCCTATGGGACAGGCCATTCACCATCCACTGGTGGCTTTACTCCCAAGTTGACCCGTGTTCCTTAGCTGTTTCCTTCTTCTGGCAGCTCTGTGCATGAGCACATTGGGAACAGGCTCCAGCTGTTCTTCTTCCCCACTGATCTCCGACTACGAAGGCAGCTGATAACTGTCAGACAGCCTTGGCCCCATCTCTGCCTCCGACGCAGAGCCCTCATCAGAGGCTCCCCCAGACTCCAGGGCTGGCCCAGGTTTCTCCCCAACCTCCTCACTGTCCAAGTCTGCTGCCAGCTCCGCTGTCCACTGTCGAGCTACAACAACTGGTAGAGAGTGCAAACCTGACCCTTTGAGCACTGATGATGTTACCTAGTTGGGCAACAACTATCTGTCTGTCAACCTTAGAGTCCTCCTCCCTGCAAACCCCACTCCCCCTTTCGCTCCTCTTTATTCCCTTTGGAAGGAGCCATTCACTGTCCACCTGTGATTTTACTCCCAAGTCAACCCTTGTTCCACAGCTGTTCCCTTCTCCTGGCAGCTCTGTGCATGAGCACACTGGGAACAGGCTCCAGCTGTTCTTCTTCCCCACTGATCTCCGACTCCGAAGGCAGCTGATAACTGTTGGACGGCCGTGGCCCCATCTCTGCCTCCAATGCAGAGGCCTCGTCAGAGGCTTCCCCAGACTCCAGGGCTGGTCCATGTTGCTACCCAACCTCCTCACTGTCCGAGTCTGATGCGGGCCATAACCGTTACCATGGCACCCCAAAAAAACCTGATTTAGGACCATTTTCACACTTACGACCATTACGGTGTCCCTGGGATCTCACAATCAAAATTCAGACCTCAGCAACTCATGTTTATGACGGTCGCAGCGTCCCCGGGTCACACGATCCCCTTTTTACAACCGTCGGACAAGCAAAGTCAACGTGGGAAGCCAGATTCGCTTAGCAGCTGCGCTGAGAAAGGAGGTAAAATGGGACCAAGCTCCCTTAACCAATGTCTCACTTAGCAACTTAGAAATTTTGGGCTCAGTTGTTGTGGTCGTATGTCGAGGACTGCCTGGAAGGTTTTGTTTGGTTTGGTTTTGGAGAACTTAGGTGGGCAATTTTTCCAAGGGGCCATAAGAGATGCTGGGACTTTGGTGGAGGGCCCGAAATAAGAGAGTTGTGAAGGTGCGAAGGCACACAAGCCCAGGTGTCAATTCTTAAAACATATAGTTGCTGTGATGACCCAAAGGGGCGTGGCACAAAAGCAACAAAGTCACAAAAGTAGGTAAAGTCCCTTTAATTCCTCCAACTGGGCCCCCAATGTCCAGTGATCATTGGCTGGAGAAAAAAAATCTCCCAAAAACAGTTTTCAAAAGGAAGAAATTCCATCCGAACTCAAAGTACATCTAAATTATAAATAAAAACCAACACAAACCACAAAGCTGCAGCAATTAACGAGACAGGGCAGGATAAGGAGTTGCAGAATTCAAAACACACACAGTTGGGAGGATGCCAGAACCCCGATAAGACTTGACAAACAAAGATAATGCACACTTTGCTTCCAGCAAGGTGCTGTGCGCAAACACCCTCTTTATCCTGTTTTCCCAGCTGCAGCTAATGAAGGGAATCAGGGCCCTTTCCTCCCCCGTAAGCCATGCAACTCACATTGCTCCCTTCTCCGTTCCTCCCTGTGTGCCCTAGGATGAAGAGGGGGTGGGCCTGGTCTTCCTCTGAATGCCCAGCCGGACTGTGCCCTTCCCCAGTTTCCTCCACAGCCACCAGAGCCACACTCCCACTCCCTTCAGCCGCTCGACCTCCCCCTCCGAATCAGATTCCAACAGGGGCATGACAGTTGCCTTCAAAATACAAAGCAATGGAGTTCTATTGCCTGGATGGTTGTATCCTTATTTATATTTGATTTCTAAATTTTGATTGATCTCACCCGGCTGGATAGGGACAGCCAAAGGGCCGGATGTAGCCCGGGAGCCATCAAATGCGCAAGGTTGACCTTGGCAACTTGGCAACTTGCACACTTCAAGCATGGCTGGCTGGGGAATTCTGGGAGTTGAAGCCCACAAGTCTTTATAGTTGCCAAGTTTGGAAGCCCTCTGCTCCAGAGATAAATTTTGTAATCTCGCATATATTTACTGCAAAGGAAATGATCAATCAATCAGAATAGAGCTGGAAGGGACCCTGGAGGTCTTCTAGTCCAATCCCCTGCTCAGGCAGGAAGGCCTATCCCATGTCAGACAAGTGGTTGTCCAGTCTCTCCTTTAAAAGCTCCAGTGATGAAGCCCCCACAACTTCTAGTGGCAAGCAGTTCCACTGGTTAATTGTCATCACTATTAGGAAGTTTCTCCTTAATTCCAGGTTGCTTCTCTCCTTGATTATTTAGAATAGAATAGAGTAGAATTAGAAATAGAATAGAGAATAAAGAATAGAGAATAGAGAATAGAATAGAATAGAATAGAATAGAATAGAATAGAATAGAATAGAAAATATGGAATGAATGAAAGAATGCAATGGAATAGAATAGGAATAGAATAGAATAGAATAGAACAGAACAGAACAGAATAGAATAGATTAAAATAGAATAGAATCAGATTAGAATAAAGTAGAATAAAATAGAGACTAGAATAAAACAACAGGACAGAATACAATGGAATGGAATGGAATAGAACAGAATTCAGAATAGAGTAGAGTAGAGTAGAGTAGAGTGGAGTGGAGTGGAGTGGAGTGGAGTGGAGTAGAGTAGAGTAGAGTAGAGTAGAGTAGAATAGAATAGAATAGAATAGAATCAGAATAGAATCAGAATAGAAAAAGTAGAATAAAATAGAGACTAGAATAAAAATAGAACAGAATACAATGGAATGGAATAGAACAGAATTCAGAATAGAATAGAGTAGAGTAGAGTAGAGTAGAATAGAATAGAACAGAACAGAACAGAACAGAACAGAACAGAATCAGAATAGAATCAGAATAGAAAAAGTAGAATAAAATAGAGACTAGAATAAAACAACAGAACAGAATACAATGGAATGGAATGGAATAGAACAGAATTCAGAATAGAATAGAATAGAGTAGAGTAGAATAGAATAGAATAGAATAGAGTAGAGTAGAGTAGAGTAGAGTAGAATAGAATAGAATAGAATAGAATAGAATAGAATAGAATAGAATAGAAAAGAATAGAATAGAAAAGAATAGAACAGGTTGCAAGGGACCTTGGAGATCTTCTAGTCCAACCCACTTTACCAACCCTCTATACCCTTTTACACAAATTGTTTGTCCAATCTCTTCTTTAAAATCTCCAGCGTTGGAGCATCCACAACTTCTGGTGGCAAGCAGTTCCTCTGGTCAGGAAGTTTCTCCTGAATTCGAGGTTGCTTCTCTCCTTAGATTCGTTTCCATCCGTTGCTTCTTCTCCTGCCTTCAGGTTGCTTTGGAAAAATAATTTGACCCCCCCTCTTCTTTGGGGCAGCCCCTCAACTATTGGACTGCTATCACATCACCTCTAGTCCTTTCTTTTCTCTAGACTGGCCTAAATTGGCATCTTCTTCTTCTTCTTCTTCTTCTTCTTCTTCTTCTTCTTCTTCTTCTTCTTCTTCTTCTTCTTCTTCTTCTTCTTCTTCTTCTTCTTCTTCTTCTTCTTCTTCTTCTTCTTTCTCCTCCTCCTCCTCCTCCTCCTCCTCCTCCCTCCTCCTCCTCCTCCTCCTCCTGCTGAAACATTTGCAAGTTCAGAGAGCATCAAAGACCCCATACTCATACTACTACTTCTTCTTCTTCTTCTTCTTCTTCTTCTTCTTCTTCTTCTTCTTCTTCTTCTTCTTCTTCTTCTTCTTCTTCTTCTTCTTCTTCTTCTTCTTCTTCTTCTTCTTCTTCTTCTTCTTCTTCTTCTTCTCCTCCTCCTCCTCCTCCTCCTCCTCCTCCTCCTCCTTCCCTCCTCCTCCTCCTCCTGCTGAAACATTTGCAAGTTCAGAGAGCATCAAAGACCCCATACTCATACTTCTTCTTTCTTCTTCTTCTTCTTCTTCTTCTTCTTCTTCTTCTTCTTCTTCTTCTTCTTCTTCTTCTTCTTCTTCTTCTTCTTCTTCTTCTTCTTCTTCTTCTTCTTCTTCTTCTTCTTCTTTCTATTTCTTTTCATTCTTTCTTGGAATTCAGCCGAATTCTCAAGGAGAATTTTCTGCTCCTTTGGGCTGCCTTTTCCTGCAAGATAATCTCCCCTTTTTTTTGCATTTGGGGGGGGATCCAGTGGTCGTCTGAGGAGCTGGAAAAGGCCGTGGCCCGTGGTGCCTCTCGCCACCGCCCAGGGGTGGGGTGGGCGTGGGATGCCAGGGCTTCGCTGCCACGCCTGCGTTTCCCCCTGTGTTTGTGCTGCTCTTCCTCCCTCAGCAACTGAAGGAGCTGCCGCTGCAGACCACACCTGAGCAGGACAGCATCCTGAGCCTCTCGGCCCGCTGCCTCCTGCTCACCTGGAGGGACAACGAGGAGCTCATCCTCCGGATCCCCACCCACGAAATTGCCGCTGCTTCCTACCTGAGGGACGATGCGCTGCACCTGCTGGTGCTGAAGACAGGTGTGCCCAGGAGGAGGGAGGAGGAGGAGGAGGAGGGAGGAGGAGCATTGGGGGGGAAGGTGGGCAGGAAGGAGGGACCCACTGCCACCTCTCCTCGTTCAGGTTGGCCAGTGGGAGGGGGAGGCTCCTTTGGATTGGCTGTGGCTCTTGCCTGTCCCCAGTCTCCCTCCCGCCCCCAATTGGCAGGATCTGGGTCAGGGTCTGGATCAGGATCTAGATCAGGTCTTGCTCAGGTCTGAAATCAGGACAAGGTCCAGATCCACGTCTGGATTCAGGCCCAGGTCTTAATCTAGATCCTGAACCAGATCTGGACCTGGACCCGGACTTGAATCTGGACCTGGACCTAGATCTAGATCTAGATCCTGAACCAGATCTGGACCTGGACCCGGACTTGAATCTGGACCTGGACCCAGATCTAGATCTAGATCCTGAACCAGGTCTGGACCTGGACCCGGACTTGAATCTGGACCTGGACCTAGATATAGATCTAGATCCTGAACCAGATCTGGACCTGGACCCGGACTTGAATCTGGACCCGGACCTAGATCTAGATCCTGAACCAGATCTGGACCTGGACCTGGACTTGAATCTGGACCCGGACCTAGATCTAGATCTAGATCCTGAACCAGGTCTGGACCTGGACCCGGACTTGAATCTGGACCCGGACCTAGATCTAGATCTAGATCCTGAACCGGATCTGGGTCCAGATCAAGGTAGAGATCCAAATCAAGGTTTAGGTCCAGGTCTAGATCCAGGCAAAGATCTAGATCCCAGTCCAGGTCTGGTCTAGAATGAGGGCTAGGTTCAGATCTGGGGCCAGATCCAGGCTCAGATCGGACTCTAGGTCCTGATCCATTCGCTTGACCCAAGTCCAGGTCCAGATCGAAACCCACGTTAAAGATCTAGATCCCAGTCCAGGCCCAGTTCCAGTTCCAGTTCCACAATGAGGACCAGGTCCAAATCCTAGTCCAGATTCAGATCGGGATCCAGATCCTCATCCAGATCTAAACCCAACTCTGGATCCAGCTCCAGGTCCCAGTCCAAAATCAGCAGCAAGAAGGGGAAGGAGAGGGACTACGGGGTCCTTGGTGCTCTCTGACCTGGGTGGTTTCCTTGCAGACCTTTCATGACCAAACTGGGGAACATCATCAGTGCTAGAAGGGAGGGGTTTGCAAATAGGAGGAGGAGGAGGAAGAGGGGGAAGGGAAAGGAGGAAGGGGAGGAGGAAGGCAGGAGAGGAAAGAGGAAAGAAAAGGAGGAAATTGCCAGTGGGGTCCTTGGTGCTCTCTGAGCTGGGTGGTTTCCTTGCAGACGTTTCATGACCCAACTAGGGAAAATTATCAGGGCTAGAAGAGAGAGTTTGTACAGAGGACGAGGAGGAGGAGAAGGGAAAGAGGAAGAGGAAGAGGAGGAGGAGGAGAAGGGGAAGAGGAAGAGGAAGAGGGGGAGGGGAGGAGGAGCAGGAGGGGAAGAGGAGCAGGAGTAAGAGCAGGAGGAGGGGGGGAGGAACAGGAGGAGGAGGAAGAGAAGCAGGAGGAAGAGGAAGAGCAGGATGAAGGGAGGAGGAGCAGGAGGAAAAGGAAGGGGAAGAGGAGGAGGTGGAGGAAGAAGAAGAAAAGAGGGAGGAGGAAGAGGAAGAGAGGAGGAGGGAGGAAGGAGGAGCAGGAGGAGGAGGAAGAAGAAGAAGAGAAGAGGGAGGAGGAAGAGGAGGAGGAGGGGAGGAGGAAGAGGAAGAGAGGAAGAGGGGGAAGAGGAGGAGCAGGAGGAAGAGGAGGAGGACTGTGGGGTCCTGGGTACTTTCTGAGCTGGGTGGTTTCCTTGCAGACGTTTCATAATCCAAACTAGCCACCATCAACCTTCTTGGTCTGGTTTTCTTCCATTGTTCCCTGTGCCAGGCCTGGGCGTTGACCCGGTTCCTGCAGGGGGCCCGCTGGATGTTTATCCCGGAATCCCGCAACCGGACAAGAAATACCCTGCAGGAGCCGCTGCTGAGAAGAGACCCTCAGACTCCCGGCAGCTGGGCTGCCCCATGGAGCGGCGCCACACCATCTGCAGCCTGGACTGGCGCATGTCTCGTGGGGGGTCAGAAGGGCGTCCGAGTGGCGGAGGGAGCCTGGAGCGCAAGCAGGCCACAGGCAGCTGGGAGAAGAGGCAGCGGACCAGCAGCGGCACCGGGAGAGCCTTCGGCAGCTGGGAGCCCCGGCAGAACCACGGGGGCAGCTGGGAGCGCCGGCACGGCAGCCAAGCCGGGGGCAGCTGGGAGCGCGGGAAGACCTATGGCAGCTGGGAACACCGCCACACAGGTGCCAATCCCCTGGATCCCAAGGAGACCTGCCCAGACGCCTACTGCAACCTGGTCATCTTGGCCGTGGCCAATCGAGTAAGTGGGTCAGCCCTGCGGCCAGACGGTTTCTTTCTTTTTTTCCCCCACAAGCGGGGTGCTAGAGGTCATCCAGACCAGTGGTCGCCAACTGTAGGCCACAGCCCACTGGTGGTCCGCGAGAAAATTTTGGTGGTCCATAGAGAAATGTCCCCCCCAAAGCAATTAATCCAGGCTGGGCAGGAAATCAAGTCTGCGCTGCCCACATGGCCCGCGGGAACCCTCCCCGCCCACCTCACTCCTTACCTGGCAAACTTGCCTGCTAAGTTGCTATTTTTTCCTTTTTTCTGACCATCAGCTGTTCTGCTGTGCTGGGAGATTTAGATTAGCTAGAAAGCAGGAAATGGTTGGATTTCTTGCTTTTTAGTTAATCTTTAGATCTTCCGCTCTGCTTTTAAGCAGAGCTGAACCTTTCTTAGGTTCTGAAGCTTCTATTATTATTCTGTGCAGACTCAGATGGCCGATCGCAGAAAGATAGATCTCTAAGTGAATCTGTGATTCTGTGAGCCACTCAATTTGCCTGCCTGCTTTGCCTGATTTGGGGTAAAAGTTGCTCTTTTCTTTTATAAAAAAATATCAATATTTACATACATGGAGTGTTGTGAGTTCATTCTGAGTTTGCTCGCAAATTTTATGTGACAGACTCAGGTAGCCAATGGCAGAAAGATAGATCTCTAAGTGAATCTGTGATTCTGTGAGCAAATCAATCTGCCTTCCTGCTTTGCCTGATTCTGGGTAAAGTTGCTCTTTTTAATAAAAAAATTCAATATTTACATAAATATTTATAATATTTACATACAAGCCATACCCAGCCAGTCACATGACCACCAAGCCACACCCACAAATTAGGCCACGCCCAAGAACTGATTGTTAAGAAATTTGAACCCCATCCCTACTTCTGTGTGTGTGTGAGAGAGAGAGAGAGAGAGAGAGAGAAGAGAGAGGGAGGGGAGAGAGAGAGAGAGAGAGGTTACCGTATATGCGGCGTATAAGACGACCCGCGTATAAGACGACCCCAACATTTCCACTCAAAATATAGTTTGTTATATACTCGCCCCTCTTCCCACGCCTTCCACTTCCTTTTTTTTTTTTTTTTTTGAGGCACTTTTGTGCACCGTGGAACGAGATCCCGTGAAGCGAAGGGCAGCCAGCCTTCTCCCAGCTCCCAAGGAAGCAGGAGCTCGGACCGCCGAGCTCCGCTGAGGTATCCGGCTGGGGCTGTCAGAGAGTTGTTACCGCTGGCGCGGCTCGCGCGCTCCAGTCCTGCGTTGCCTCGGGAAGGGAAAGGCAAAGGGAAGAGAGCGCCGGCACTTTGCAATGGCAGCAGCGGCTCCTGGTTTTGCCTTTCCCTTCCCGAGGCAACGCGGGACTGGAGCCGGGCGGAGCCGCGCCAGCGGTAATAACTCCTGACAGCCCCAGCCGGATACTCTCAGCGGAGCTCGGGCGGTGCGAGCCTCGCTTCCTTGGGAGCTGGGAGAAGGCTGGCTGCTCCTTTCGGCTTCACGGGATCGCTTCCACGGTGCAAAAGTGCCTCAGCATGGGCAGCCGCAGTGCTTCCCAATTACTATTTGCCGGCGTATAAGGCGACCCGGCATATAAGACGACCCCCAATTGGAGGCATGTTTTTCAGGGCAAAAAGTCATCTTATACGCCGGCAAATACGGTAAATCAGATCTCTCTCACTCTCCCACCAATGTGAGCAAGCCACCGTCAGTCAAAATTCATAGTAGTGGTCCCCGGGATTTAAAATTATGAGTTTGGTGGTCCCTGAGGTCCAAAAGTTTGGCCACCCCGATCCAGACGGCCCCCCGATGCATGGAGGGGGTGGGG
Organism: Notechis scutatus; assembly: GCF_049901735.1. Lineage (NCBI taxonomy): Eukaryota > Metazoa > Chordata > Lepidosauria > Squamata > Elapidae > Notechis > Notechis scutatus. Next base: position 2,931,145 of record NC_142011.1, on the reverse strand, counting down.
GTACGGGCAAAACTTGGGTTTGCTTTCAGTTTGGAAACCAAGGGGACACCTTAAACCAATTTTGAGAAGGCAGGACTTCAAGCCTCAGAATTCCCAAGCCAGAAATGCAGGAGACGTCGAGTTCTAATCCTGCTTTAGGCATGAAAGCCGGCTGGATGACTTTGGGCCAATCCCCAGGAGACAGTGAGTTCTAGTCCCGCCTTGGTGGGTGACTTGGGGCCAATCCCTCTCTCTCAGCCGAACCCACCTCCCAAAGTTGTTGTGAGGAAAATAACAACAGGGAAGGCATGTCGGTTATGTTCAGCACCTTGAATTCTTTGTAAAAAGAATAAAGGTGGGATTCAAATCAATTAAACCACAATACTAACCTTTCCCTGCATGCTGTCCTTTCAGGATACCGCCGAGGAGTCGTGTGCTCTGATATGCCAGGTTTTCCAGATCATTTACGGTGACCAAACCATTGAGTGTGTGGATCGGGCTGGCTACCATTACACCTCCACCCCAAAACGTCCTTGGCTGTCCAGCCGGAGTGAGTAGAACTTTCAAAGTTCTGACTGATGAACCCAACCCAGCAAGCGCTGACGAGACGATCCGATCGCGTAATGCAAAACTTTGTTGAGTGCATTATTTCGGCACAGAATGAAAGCAAAACCAGCTCTGGCTAATTCCCGGGCAATTCAATATAATTAAAGTATAGAATCCTCCCTCCCGCCATTAGTGCGGGTCCCCTTGTCCAATTAAGGGTCACAATATTGTTTTGAGAAGATGTCTTGAAAGTCTGGCCAACACTTGCCTCAGTGACCTTGGTTCTCATGGGTTTGATGCAGGGGTGGGGTTCAAAAATCCCAACCACCGGTTCTCTGCCCCGTTGCTGGGTGGGCGCCATGGCCATGGTGGGCGTAGCCTATTGGAATTACCTGGAGGGCCATTTTTTTTTTACATTCCCCAGAGTCCTAAGGCTTCCCTCAGGCCTCTGGGAGGTGAAAATGGTCTCCCCCAGGCTCCAGAGGCCCTCCAGAAACAGGCCCCATTTCCGGACTTCCGGAACTTCTGGGAGAGCCATTTTTCACCTTCCCCAGAGTCCGGAGGCTTCCCTCGAGCCTCTGGGAGGATAAAAACGGTCTCCCCCAGGCTCCAGAGGCCCTCTGGAAGCCAGAAACAGGTCCGTTTCCGAACTTCCGGAACTTCTGCGAGCCATTTTTCACCTTCCCCAGAGTCCGGAGGCTTCCCTCGAGCCTCTGGGAGGATAAAAACGGTCTCCCCAGGCTCCAGAGGCCCTCTGGAAGCCAGAAACAGGTCCGTTTCCGGACTTCCGGAACTTCTGCGAGAGCCATTTTTCACCTTCCCCAGAGTACTGAGGCTTCCCTCGAGCCTCTGGGAGGATAAAAACGGTCTCTCCCCAGGCTCCAGAGGCCCTCTGGAAGCCAGAAACAGGTCCGTTTCCGGACTTCCGGAACTTCTGCGAGAGCCATTTTTCACCTTCCCCAGAGTACTGAGGCTTCCTCGAGCCTCTGGGAGGATAAAAACAGGTCCCCCCCAGGCTGGAAGCCAGAGGCCCTCTGAGGAAGCCTGGAGGATAAAAACAGAAACAGGCCTGTTTCCAGACTTCCGTTCCTTTCACGAGGGCTGTTTTTCTCCCTCCCTGAGCTTATGCGCGGGCCCTGCATTTACCTGCATCCAAAATGGGACGTGTGGAGATTCATGGGAAGGGAGAGGCAGGATGGGCAGAGCCATCCGATCGGTTCAACTACCAGTTCGGCAAACCAGATGTAAATTTAACCCCCCAGATGTAAATTTAACCCGAATCAGCCCGAACTGGCTGCATCCCACCCCTGGTTTGATGTTTAAAAACTCACATTCCAATTCCCCCTTCCCTCTCCCCATTAGTACAGGTCACATCGTCCAATTAAGTGTCACCATATTGCTTTGAGAAGAGGTCTGGAAAGTCTGGCCAACACCTGCCACAGTGACCTTGGTTCTCACGGGGCTGACTCCTTGATATTTAAACCTCACATTCCAATTGCCCCCTTCCCTTGTTAAGCGAGGATTATTTGCACAGGCGACAAATATTGACTGAAGTTGGAAAATCAAAGGTCCTGGTCTCGCCCCCCCTCGACCTCATCACCTTGTGGTCTTCTTTCCCAGGTGAGAGCTGTCGGACCGATGGGACGTACGGTTATGACGCTGACTTCAGCTGCTGCAGCTCTTTGTAAGTCCAGCTGGAGCGTTCCTTTTTCTTCATCTTTCTTCTTCTTCTTTCTCTGTTTGTTTGTTTTTCTTCTCCTCCCAAATTAAACCCTCCTAGCGGGGATTCTTTTAAAGAGAGAGGGGAATTGCCAGCCCGGCCCCATACATTCCTTTCCAAGCCCCCACTGTGACCCAGAACAAAAGGGGACCATTTGGTCTAGTCAAGTCACTGCAGCCAACTCGGCACGGCCAAACTTACCGTGGGACAACTCAACAATTCAGCATTTAAAATAATGGTTACAATATTGTATTTCTTGTCGTTCACATCTCATTTTGTCTCTCCTTCGGCATCCAATCAATTAGAAATGAACGGAAAGGGACCTTGGAGCAGTGGTGGGATTCAGCCGGTTCACACCGGTTCACCAGAACCGGTTGTTAACTTTCTGAGCAGTTTTGGCGAACTGGTCGTTGGAAGACATCATTAGCGCAGAGAACCGGTTGTTAAATTATTCAAATCCCACCACTGCCTTGGAGGTCATCTAGTCCAACCTCCTGCTCAAGCAGGAGAGAGACCCTTGGCCTGTACCAATTCACACACATTCTCTTCTTAAAAGCCTCCAGAGAGGGAACACCCACAACTTCTAGTGGCAAGCTGTTCCACTGGTTAATTGTTCTCACGGTCAATAAATTTATCCTTAGTTTTACGTTGCTTCTCTCCTGGATGAGTTTCCATCCGTTGTTTCTTGTCCTGCCTTCCGGTGCTTTGGAGAATAGCTTGACTCCCTCTTCTTTGGGGCAGCCCTTCAAATATTGGAAGGCTGCATTCGTTTATGCTTCTTCATCATCAAACATTTAGCTGGAATAGAGCTGGAAGGAGACCTCAGAGGTCTTCTAGTCCAGCCCCCATGGCTCAAGCAGAGGACCCTCTACCATTTCAGACAAGTGGCTGTCCAGTCTCTTCTTAAAACCCCCCAGTGATGGAGCACCCACAACTTCTGGTGGCAAGCAGTTCCTCTGGTCAGGAAGTTTCTCCTGAATTCCAAATTGCTTCTCTCCTTTATTAGTTTCCATCCATTGTTTCTTGTCCTGCCCTTCTGGTGCTTTGAAGAATAGTTTGACTCCCCCTCTTTCTTTTGTGGCAGCCCCTCAAATCCTTTCTGTAACGATGGGAACCGTTAGCCCATCACCACTAGAGGGCACCAGATCCTGGGAAACCTCTTTAGACCCTCCTCCTCCTCCTCTGCCTACCAGATAGTTTTTTTTTCCTAGCAAATTCTGAACAATTTCTATTTTATTTCATATTTTATTATATTATTTTATTTTATTGATTTTTTTTAATGAACGGTCATCCTCGACTTCCGACCACAATTGAGCCCTGTTGCTAAGTGAGCCAGTGAGTTTTCCCCCATTTTACGTCCTTCCCTGCCATTGTGGTTAAGTGAATCGCCGCAGTTGTTAAATTAGTCACCCCGTTGTTAAGTGAATCTGGCTTCCCCATTGTCTTGGCAGAAGGTCGCAAAAGGGGATCATGCGACCCCAGGACTCTGCAACCATCATAAATGTGAGTCAGTTGCCAAGTGCCCGAATTTTGATCACGTGGCCATGGGGATGGTCCAACGGTCATAAGTGTGAAAAAGTGTCATAAGTCACTTTTTATTCAGTGCCATTGTAACTTTGAACAGTCACTAAATGAACTGTTGAAAATTGAGGACGAGCATATCATATTTTATTTACTTATTTACTATTTTATTAATTTATTATATTTATTATTTTATATTACCATATATCATATATTACGGTATATTATATTATTATACTATATTATACTACAATAGTAAGTATAGTATAGTATAGTATAGTATAGTATAGTATAGTATTAGTATTAGTATTATATTTATATTATTATATTATATTATATTATATTATATTATATTATATTATATTATATTATATTATATTATATTATATTATTATATTATATTATATTATATTATATTATATTATATTATATTATTATATTATATTATATTATATTATATTATATTATATTATTAAATATTATATTATCATCCATCTCACCCAGAAGACGACTCTCACAGTTGTCTTTCCTTCCTTCCTTCCTTCTTTCCTATCTCTCTCTTTTTTCCTTCTTTAATTCCTTTACTTCTCTCTCTCTCTCCTTCCTTCCTTCCTTCCTTCCCTTCTTTCTTTTCTTTCTCTCTCTCCTTCCTTCCTTTTCTCTTTCTCCTCTCTTTCTTTCCTTCCTTCTTTTCCTTCTTTTTCTCTCTCTCTCTTTCCTTCCTTCCTTCCTTTCCTTCCTTTTCTTTCTCCCCCTCTTTCTTTCTTTCCTTCCTTCCTTTCTCTCTCTCTTTCTTTCCTTCTTTCCTTCCTTCTTTTCCTTCTTTCTTTTCTCTCTCTCTCTCTCCTTCTTCTTCCTTCCTTCCTTCCTTCCTTCCTTCCTTCCTTTTCCTTCCTTCCTTCCTTCCTTCCTTCCTTCCTTTCCTTCTTTCTTCTCTCTCTCTCTCTCTTTCTTTCTTTCTTTCTTTCTTTCTTTCTTTCTTTCTTTCTTTCTTTCTTTCTTTCTTTCCTTCTTTCCTTCCTTCCTTCCTTCTTCCTTCCTTCCTTCCTTCCTTCCTTCCTTCCTTCCTTCCTTTTTCTCTTTCTTCCCGCAGTGACGGCTCCCACGAGACCTTCGAGGCCTACCACAGCGGCTCTTCCTCCCCTCTGCTGCACCAGTCGCATCACAGCCTGGCCACCGCCTGCAGCGGGAGCGACCAGAGCAACACCAGCTTGGAGCAACTGCAGGACTACATGATGACGGAAAGTGGGGGTTCAGCGTATGGGGGGGCTGTACCCTGGGGGCTCTGGGGAGCCTTTTGAGCTCAGGCCCATGTTGAGCCTCACAGCAGGATTCACATCCTTTACTGAGGTTGACCTGTCCTGGGTGTGGCAGATCCCAGATTGGCAGTTGTGTGTCTGTGATGAAATCCTACAGAATTCCCCCAAAATTGCCACTGAAATGGACTAAGCCAGGGGTCCCCAAACACGGCCACTTTAAGACTTGTGGACTTCAACTCCCAGAATTCCTCAGCCAGCCACAGCAACAGGAAGTCAAAAGCAGGGGTCTCCAACCTTGGCCACTTTAAGACTTTGCTGGCTGATATATTCTGGGAGTTGAAGTCCACAAGTCTTAAAGTAGCCATGTTTGGAGACCTGCCAGCTGGGGAATTCTGGGAGTTGAAGTCCACAAGTCTTAAAGTGGCCAAGTTCGGAGACCAACTGCCTGGGGAATTCTGGGAGTTGAAGTTCACCAGTCTTAAAGGGGCCAAATTAGAGACCTGCCAGCTGGGGAATTCTGGGAGTTAAAGTTGACAAGTCTTAAAGTAGCCATGTTTGGAGACCTGCTAGTTGGGGAATTCTGGGAGTTGTAGTCCACAAGTTTAAAGTGGCCATGTTTGGAGACCTGCCAGCTGGGGAATTCTGGGAGTTGTAGTCCACAAGTCTTAAAGTTGCTTTAAGTTTGGAGACCCCTGCTATAAAGCCATTGAAGATACAAGGAAGAGGCGGGAGAAGGCCCATGGAGATCCAGTAGGGCTTTCCCAATTCCTTCCCTATAACAACTCCTCTTCTTTTGCCCCACAGTTACGAAGCAAGTTGAGCCCCCAGGAGATCCAAGGATTCGCCCTTCTGCTCCGTGAATACCGGACGGGCTTGGCGGTGGAAAGATACTGCACCGGACTCCTCAGTCTCTATGGGGAAAAGCGGAAATTTCTCCTTTTGGGTAAATGCCTCTATCTCCGGAAGCGGGAAAGTATTTTGATTTGTGGGAGGTTCAAGATGGCGACCACTCGCCATGGAAGTCCCAACCGGGCAGGGTTCTGGTCATGTGATGGGCGCCATCTTGACTTTTTTGACCCCTTTTTCCTCAGGGCTCTAATTCCCCCTTGTCTTGCTCCTGATTTCATCCGGACGGCTGTGAAATCTGCTCGTCTGCATTTTAAAACTCACTAGACATCCTGGCAAGTTTAGAAATTTGGAAATCGTGACTTCAAAGTTAGGATTAGATGAAAAAGCAAAACGACGTTTTCAATCATAATAATAAGTCTTTAGTCAGGGCAGTATCTTTGCCGGGCAGAATGGGGTCCATTGAAACAATGTCCATCTCAAGTAACGCCAATTTAAATAACGTCAATTCAAATAATGCCAATTCGAATAGAAGTAGTCCTCACGTTACAAACACAATGGGGCCCAACATTTGTGCCGCTAAGTGAGACATTTGTTGGGAGGAAGGGGAAGGAAGGAGCAGGGAGAAAGAGGAAGAGGACAAGGGAAGGAGAGGAATAGAGAAGAAGGGAGGAAGAGAAAAAGGAGGAGGAAGAGGAGAAGGGGGGAAGAGAGAGAAGAGAGGAAGAGAGAATAGAGAAAGAGGAGGGAGGAAGAGGAATAGAGAAAGGAGGAGGGAGGAAGAGGAAGAGGAAGAAGGAGGAGGAAGAAGAGGAAAAGGAGGAAAGGAAAGGGAGGAGGGAGGGAAGAGGAAGAGGAAAGGAGGAGAGAAAGAGGAAGAGGAAGAGGAGAAAGGAGGGGAGAAAAGAGGAAGAGGAGGAGGGAAGAAGAGGAAGAGGAGAAAGGAGGAAGAGGAAGAGGAGGAGGGAGGAAGAGGAAGAGGAGGGAAAAAGAGGAAGAGGAGAAAGGAGGAAGAGGAAGAGGAGGAGGGAGGAAGAGGAGGAGGGAAGAAGAGGAAGAGGAGAAAGGAGGAAAAGGAAAAGGGAGGAAGAGGAGAAGGAAGGAAAAGGAGGAGATGATGAAGAGGAGAAAGGAGGGGAGGAGAAAAGAGGGAGGAAGAGGAAGAGGAGAAAGGAGGAGAGGAAGAAGAGGGAGAAGAGGAAGAGGAAATAGGAGGAAAAGGAAAAGGAGGAAGAGGAGGGAGGAAGAGGAGAAAGGGAAGAGGAGAAGGTGGAGGAGAAGGGAGGAAGAGGAAGAGGAGAAGGGAAGAAGAGGAAGAGGAGAAAGGAGGAAAAGGGAGGAAAAGGAAAAGGAGGAGGAAAAGGAAGGAAGAGGAGGAGGGAGGAAGAGGAGAAGGGGAAGAGGAAAAGGAGGAGGAAGAAAAGGGAGGAAGAGGAGAACTCTGATATTATTACCTAGTTGGGGAATTAAATGTCTGCAAGAAAACCACCAAGCCCAGTAAGCACCTCCTCCTCCTCCTGCTCCCTCTCTCCTCTTCCCTGCAAATCCCCCTCCTTTCTAGCCCAGATGATATTATCTAGAAGGGTCGCGAAATGTCTGCAAACAACAACAACAACAACCCACCCGGCTCCGAGAGCCCCAAGGGAGCCTCCTTTTTCCTCTCCCCCTGCAGGAATGCGGCCCTTCATCCCTGACCGGGACATCGGCTACTTTGAGAGCTTCCTGGAGAGCATCGGCATCCGGGAGGGGGGCATCCTGACCGACAGCTTTGGCCGCATCAAAAAGAGCATGAGCAGCACCTCGGCTTCGGCCGTGCGGAGCTACGACAGCTGGTCCTTGCACTCCGAGTCGGAGTCCTTCAATCGCCGGATCGCCAACATCACGCATGACATCGAAGCCCTGGCGGGAGACGAGGAAGAGGAGGAGGCGGAGCATGGGAGCGATGAAGACAATTATCTCTAAAGGGGGGAGCTAACTGGCCAGGAAGGAAAGAAGCCCCCTCGTCCCCCGGACCCTTTGATTGGTCACATCCATCAGCCAACCAGGCTTTAAGATGGATGGACTTCAACTCCCAGAATTCCCCAGCCGGCAGACTTTAAGATGAATGGACTCCAACTCCCAGAATTCCCCAGACGGCAGACTTTAAGATGAATGGACTTCCATTCCCAGAATTCACCAGACAGCGTGCTTTAAGATGGATGGACTTCAACTCCCAGAATTCCCCAGCCGGCAGACTTTAAGATGAATGGACTTCAACTCCCAGAATTCCCCAGCCGGCAGACTTTAAGGTGAATGGACTTCAACTCCCAGAATTCCCCAGCCGGCAGACTTTAAGATGAATGGACTTCAACTCCCAGAATTCCCCAGCCAGCAGACTTTAAGATGGATGGACTTCAACTCCCAGAATTCCCCAGCCAGCAGACTTTAAGATGAATGGACTTCAACTCCCAGAATTCCCCAGCCAGCAGACTTTAAGATGAATGGACTTCAACTCCCAGAATTCCCCAGCTGGCAGACTTTAAGATGAATGGACTTCAACTCCCAGAATTCCCCAGCCAGTGTGCTTTAAGATGAATGGACTTCAACTCCCAGAATTCCCCAGCCGGCAGACTTTAAGATGAATGGACTTCAACTCCCAGAATTCCCCAGCCAGCGTGCTTTAAGATGGATGGACTTCAACTCCCAGAATTCCCCAGCCGGCAGACTTTAAGATGAATGGACTTCAACTCCCAGAATTCCCCAGCTGGCAGACTTTAAGATGAATGGACTTCAACTCCCAGAATTCCACAGCCAGCGTGCTTTAAGATGGATGGACTTCAACTCCCAGAATTCCCCACCCAGCGTGCTTTAAGATGGATGGACTTCAACTCCCAGAATTCCCCACCCAGCATGCTTTAAGATGAATGGACTTTAACTCCCAGAATTCCCCAGCCAGCGTGTTTTAAGATGGATGGACTCCAACTCCCAGAATTCCCCAGCCAGCATGCTTTAAGATGGACTTTAACTCCCAGAATTCCCCAGCCATCCTCATCTTAAAAACTAAGGAACAGCACTACATGGAGATAACATATCTGGTTGTCAACAATGGAAGCACTTGTATATCGAAATTTGTGTAAAATGGGAAGTGTTACCAGGTATATAAAGATATTTTAAACGAAAAGGGTAAGCTCAAAACAAAATAAGAATTGAATGAACAAGGATTGGAGATACAATGATATTTGTATACGCAGATACAATCAAGGTATGAAAAAGATATTAAAGATGAAGGGATTAATAAAGAATTTACAGAATTGGATAAAATATTAGGAACAGAAGATAAGGTGATTAAAAGACTATACTGTTATTTATTAGGTATAAAGTTGGAAGGAGAACAAGTTGAAGAAACAGTTATAGCATGGGCAAAAAACTTTGGATATGCGATAGAACTAGATAAATGGCAGAAACTATGGGACAGAAATTATAAATCAACAATATCGGCAGTATATATAGAAAATTTGTATAAGATGTTTTATAGATGGCGCTTTGCACCAGCAAAACTAGCAAAAATGTTTAAAGACAAATTAACCAAATGCTGGAAGTGTCATCAAACACCAGGAACATACTACCATATGTGGTGGTCTTGCATGGAAGCTAAAAGACATTGGAATAAAATACACACATGGCTGGAAAAAAGGATTAAGCAACATAGAGATATGAAACCTGAAATATTTGTATTAGGAATGGTCCCTGAAGGTTATACTAAAGAAAAAAACATATTTAATCATACTTGTATTAACAGCAGCAGCTAGAATTGTATTTGCTTTAGAATTGGAAAAGCGACAAAGATACCGACAGAGGGAAAAGTAATTGAAAAAAATATTTGAATGTGCAGAAATGAATAGATTAACATTGGAAATGAAAGAAAAAGAAGAATCTGAATATTATACGGTATGGGATTTGTTTTATTGATGGCTAGAAAATAAAAGCCAGTAGGCTTTAAGAGGGGTGGACTTCAACTCCCAGAATTCCCCAGCCAGCAAGCTTTAAGATGGCTGGACTCTCGGAATTCTAGGACTTGAAGTCCACCCTTCTTAAAGCATCCAAGTTGGAGAGATGCAGTTCTGGTTCTGTCTCGTTGCTTGATAGAAATAGTTCTCTTTTTTAAAAAAATTGCAAATAGTTTTGATTGCCTTCCATTGGGCCACCTTGTCAGGGCGCCTTTGGTGTGTCTTTGAGCCACTGCCAGGTACACTCAAGGCAAGCCCAGGTGTGCCGTTGGGTGCAGTTGTGTTTCACGGGCTGCTTCGTTGCACCGGGAAGGCGTTGGCTGAAAGCTGGGCATGATTTCAGATTAAATAAATCCCGCAACCCATTGCAGACAAGTCGAAACCAAGAGGCCGAGCGCTTGGCACACCTGTGAAATGGGCTGAGGTCCAAGGATTTTTGTGTGAGACACACACACCCACACACACACACACCCCCTTTTGCAAAGTTGTCTAGTTGGGGAGATTAGCAGAGAGGGCCTTTAAGAACAGGGGTCCTCAACCTCGGCAACTTTAAACCTGGCAGTCTTCAACTCCCAGAATTCCCTATCCGACTTTAAGCCTAGCAGACTTCAACTCCCAGAATTCCCCAGCCAGCAAAGCCACCAGGCTTAAAGTGGCCAAGGTTGGAAAATCCCTTCCTTGTTTTTAGAAGAGCCTCTGGCAACCGTTTTGCCCGGAATTATTACAGGTAAGTCCAGTTTCGTTTAGCGACCGTTCGAAATTACAATGGCACTGAAAAAAAGGGACTTAGGGGCGTTTTTCCACACTTACAACCCCTTGGTCCACGTGATCAAAATTCGGACAACTGACAACACATTTATGACGGTCGCAGTGTCCCCCGAGGACCCTTTTGCGACCTTCGGACAAGCATAGTCAATTGGGTGGGGGGGAGGAGCTGGATTCGTTTAACCGTGGCATGAGTCACTGAACAACTGCAGTGATTCGTTTAACGATGAGGGCAAGAAAGGTCATAAAATGGGGGCAAAGACTCACATGAACAACAAGCTTGCTTGGCAAGGGGAATTTTGGCCCTTGGTTGTGTTCATAAGTCGAGGACTCCCTGTACTGTATGAAGTGCAAGCCCACTGCAGGTGGAGGAGGCCTCTTGTCAATCAATTCAATCTTCAAGGCAGGTAGTCCCCGACTTACGACCATTCATTTAGTGACTGAAGTTACGACGGCACTGAGAAAAGGCAGTTTCGGACCAGTTTTCACACTTACGACCGTTGCAGCATTCCTCAGGGCCGTGGGGTCAAAATTCAGGCGCTTGGCACAACTTGACTCATGCTTATGATGGTCCTGGAAGGGGGTGTGTGTGTCTCCTTTTACAACCTTCTGACCAGGCAAGGTCAATGGAGGAAGCCGGATTCACTTAACGACCAGGTTACTAATTTCACGACTGCAGGGATTCATTTAGCAATCGTAGCAGGAAAATGGCTCTCAAGGAAGAGATTTGGACAGCTGTATGTCCAGAAGGGTTTAGGTGTCTCCTGCTTGAGCATGGGGGGGGGGGGGGTTGGACTAGAAGACCTCCAAGGTCCCTTCCAACTCTGTTATTTCTTTTTTTTTCTCTCCCTGTGATTCTTCCATCTGTTCGCACAGAGATCCACAGTCCTAGTAACCAGTCAGTTTTTAGGATCAAATAGCAATAGCAGTGCCCTTAGACTTATATACCACTTCACAGTGCTTTGCAGCCCTCTCTAAGCGGTTTACAGAGTCAGCCTCTGTCCCCCAACAATCAGGGTCCTTGTTTTATTCCCCTTGGAAGGAGGGAGGGAGGGAGGGAGGGAGGGAAGGAGGGAAGAAAAGAAGGAAGGAAGGAAGGAAGGAAGGAAGGAAGGAAGGAAGGAAGGAAGGAAGGAAGGAAGGAAAGGGAAGGGACTATGGGGTACTTGGAGCTCTCTGAGCTTGGTTGTTTTCTTGCAGACATTTCATTTAATAACTAGGGAATATCACCATTGCTAGAAGGGAGTGGGAAGGAAGGAAGGAAGGAAGGAAGGAAGGGAAGGAAGGAAGGAAGGAAGGAAGGGAAGGAAGGAAGGAAGGAAGGAAGGAAGGAAGGAAGGAAGGAAGGAAGGAAGGAAGGAAGAAGGAAGGAAGGAAGGAAGGAAGAAGGAAGGAAGGACCCCTCTCTAAGTGGTTTACAAAGTCAGCCTCTGTCCCCCAACAATCTGTGTCCTCATTTTACCCACCTCGGAAGGATAGAAGGCTGAGTCAACCTTTAGAAAGAAGGAAGGAAAGAAAGAGAGAGGAAGGAAGGAAGGAAGGAAGGAAGGAAGGAAGGAAGGAAGGAAGGGAGGGAGGGAGGAAAGTAATGTGAAAGGTAGGAAGGTAGCAATAGCACTTAGATTTATATACCACTTCACGGTGCTTTTCAGCCCTCTCTATGCAGTTTACAGAGTCAACCTCTTGCCCCCAACAATCTGTGTCCTCATTTTACCCACCTTGGAAGGATGGAAGGCTGAGTCAACCTTTAGAAAGAAGGAAGGAAGGAGAGAGGGAATATGAAAGGCAAGAAGGTAGCAATAGCACTTAGACTTATTATATACCACTTCACACTGCTTTTCCAGCCCTCTCTAAGTGGTTTACAGAGTCAGCCTCCTTCCCCCAACAGTCTGGGTCCTCATTTGACCCACCTCGGAAGGACGGAAGGCTGAGTCCACCTTTAGAAAGAAGGAGGGAGGGAAGAAAGAAGGAAGGTAACAATAGCACTTAGACTGATATAGTTTTAGGTTACTTTATTGTCCTTGCACCTCGTACAATGAAACCAAACACCATCTTCAGTGCACATCGTGACCATGAAAATAAACACAAACGCACATCCTTCACCCTTCACACATTGGACCGGAAACCCACGACACCAGTAGCAACACTGCACTATATAGTAGAATTCAATGGATTTACTGCCCTGGGATAGAAGCTGTTTTTCAGCCTATTTGTCCTTGTTTTTATTATCCTGTACCGTCTGCCCGATGATAATAGTTCAAAAAAAAAAAGATACCCAGTGTTGTGAATGAATAAAGTAAATAAACCCAAATGCAAAGTAGGTTTTGGAAGCCTGCACATTTGATTGGTCCTTGAACAGCGAACAAGGATTGGTTCATAAAAGCCCCTGATTGGCCACACTTAGGACACTTCCTATTGGTTATTGGTTTGGACCTTATGCACTATTATTGGTTAATAGGGTAGCAGCCAACCCTATAAAAGGGTTACTGCTGCCCATAGCCTTGCTCTGTTCTGTTCTATTTACTGTTAATAAAGAGTTGAAGTCATTGGTCAGATGTCTGGTCTCCATTACTCTCCGAACTTAACACTGGCGACGAGGGTGGGATCCGGAGACCAAAGAGCTGACTGATCTACAGAGCAACATACAGAGCACGTGGTCGAACACGCACCATCAACGGCAACATGGCCAGCGGTGCCGTACCACCCGCTCCATTCAACCCAGAAACCGAAGACTGGGAGTCATACATGGATTGGTTCCAGATGTTTCTGGAGACCAACAATTTGAAAGATGCTACAACCAGCAAAAAAAGAGCTATATTTCTAACCCATTGCGGGCCTACCGTGTTTAAAATGGCAAAATCACTTGCCAAGCCAGCCGAAGTAAAAGCGATGGACTGGGACGTCCTTGAGCCTTTGCTACGGGCTCACTACGCGCCCACCGTGCCAACCTTAGTCAGAAGACACGAATATTACCAGAGGGACCAACGGAAAGGTGAAAGCCTTGCCAACTACATCGCAGACCTCCGCAACCTTGGAGGCCTCTGCAGATTCTCTGATTTAGAAGAAGCCCTCCGAGACCGCCTGGTTCTGGGCCTAGAAGACGGCACAATCCAGAGCAAAATTATGGCTAAGGGGGACATCAGCCTCACCGATGCCCTCAAAGAAGCCACTGCAGCGGAGGCGACCAAAAAGTCGGCAGCCCGAATGCGCCGCACCAACGCACCGCTACGTCAACTCGCCAAAGATACCTCGCCTCGCTCAGAGAGACACCCGGTATCGACTCACCACGAGGACCTAGAATCCCCATCAGAAAGCGATCAGGAAGAGGTCAACCGACTCCGAACGGAACGAGACCAGTTCACACAACCCTCATCTCGACCTTGTGCAGGATGTGGGGCGAATCACCCCGATCCAGCTGCAAATTCCTCGACGCACTCTGCTGCGTTATGGGAAAAGAGGTCACATCGCAAAGGTTTGCAGAAGCAAACAAAACTCCAAACCCCGACAGGCCGAATACCAGTCTTCAGGATTCTTCGGCACACCCCGAGACAAGCTGAATCACCAATGGGGAAGCCACTCCTACAGAAACAAACCGTCCACCACTTCCACCAGGCGTGAAGAAACCAGGCGGGAAGAGACCCACCAAACAATTACCATAGGCCACGCTACATCCCTTGATGCCGGGAAAATCCGAGTAGAGGTCGCTATCGAAAACAAACCTTGTGTAATGGAGGTGGACTCAGGATCATCCCTCTCGATGGTGTCCTGGAAGATGCTTCAACAGCTCATTCCAACAATTCGCCGCCAAGACCTAAACCCTCAAAGGGTTATCCTCAAAGATTACCAGGGTAACCGAATTCCCGTTGTCGGGTCCCGCCGATTCCAGGTCTCTTTCAAGGACCGCACCGTCGCACTGCCACTGACTGTCGTGGACCGCGACCGGCCTAGTCTTTTAGGCCTTCAATGGTTCAGACCTCTTCGAATCACAGTAGCCGGAGTCCACCGTGCCGAGAGCAACGATTGGGAGGAAGCCCTCATGCAAGAATTCCAAGACGTTTCGCGAACGGACTAGGCAAGTACAAGGGGACCCCGATCTCATTTAACTTGAACCCGAGGTAGCACCCATCCGCCTTAAGCCGCGTCGGGTGCCGTTCGCCCTGAAACCTAAAATCGATGAACAACTCGATAAGCTAATAGAACAGGGCATGCTGGAACCCACCGACCACGCCCGATGGGAAACCAATAGTGACACCTATCAAGCCTGATGGGTCACTGAGAATTTGCGGAGACTACCGGGCCACCTTAAACCACGCACTTCAGCAAAGTGCGTATCCAGTGCCGGTAGTGCAACACCTGCTCCATTCCTGGGTGGCGGGAAAGTTTTCGCTAAACTAGACCTAGCCCAGGCATATCAACAATTGCCTGTAGACCCGGCCACCGTGGAGGCGCAAACTATCGTCACGCATAGGGGCGCATTTAAATGCAACCGGCTCCAGTTCGGGGTGAGCGTCGCTCCAGGAATTTTTCAGAGCTTAATGGAAAGGAATAAGAGGGGTCGTACCGTATTTCGACGATGTGCTCATCGCCGCCCGAACAGAGACATTCTAGAAAAACGACTCCGCATAGTGTTACAAAGGTTCCAAAACTGAGGCCTCAAAGTTAAAAAAATAAATGCCAGTTATGTACCAAAAGGGTGGAGTTTTGGGATACCTCCTGGACAGTCAAGGAATCCATCCCACTGAGGACAAATTAAAGGCAATTAAGAAGGCCACCACTCCAAGGAACAAGGCAGATCTACAGGCGTTCCTTGGACTTATCAATTTTTATAACGTCTTTTTACCCAATAAAGCAACCGTAGCTGAACCATTACATAGACTCTTAGACAAAAAAGCAACGTGGGTTTGGGGACAACGTGAACAAAACGCTTTCCAACAAGTAAAGAAATTGCTAACTTCTGATTCTGTACTTATGCAGTACAACGAGACTCTGCCGTTAACTATTACTTGTGACGCCTCACCTTTTGGGGTTGGAGCAATCCTGGCCCACGTATTACGAACGGAGCAGAAGCTCCCGTCGCATTTTTTTCACGAACTTTAGCTAAAGCCGAAAGAAATTATAGTCAGCTGGATAAAGAAGCTTTAGCTATTGTGGCGGCAGTTAAAAGGTTTCATGAGTATGTGTATGGGCGTGCGTTTACAATAATTACTGATCATAAACCACTACTGGGGATTATTGCGGGTAATAAACCAACCCCGTATATATTGTCCCCCAGAATGACCCGCTGGTCTGAATTCTTGGCGGCGTACAATTACACCTTGCAACACCGCCGGGGAAATCAATTCTCCACGCTGATGCATTGAGCAGAACACCACTTCCAGAATCAGTTGAAGATCCAGCCCCTACCATCACAACGTTGCAAATTGAGACTCTACACGCGCCGCCATTGACGGCGAGAGACATTGCTCTCGAGACAAAACGAGATCCGGTCCTGCAACACCTCCTACGCTGGGTTGAGCATGGGTGGCCAACAGACCAGCTATCACCTGAATGGGCGCCGTTTAAAGCACGCCAAACCGAACTGTTTTCTCAAAAGGGCTGCATCTTGTGGGGCGATAGAGTCGTAATCCCGAGCAAACTGCAACGAACTGTTTTAGCGGTATTGCACGACGGACATCCGGGCATCGTGCGGATGAAAGCACTTCGCGAAGCTACGCCTGGTGGCGGGAATCGACAAAAGAATCGAGGCCTGGGTCGCTACTTGTCAACGTTGCCAAGGCGTCAGCAACGCCCCACCTAAAGCAAGCCCAACCGAATGGGAAACTCCGAGAGGACCATGGTCCCATATCCATATTGACTTTGCGGGGCCTACAAAAGGCACACTTTCCTTATTACAGTCGATGCCTATTCAAATTGGCTCGAGATCCATCGAATGAGCACAACTACAACGGACTCAGTTATCAAAAATTAAACAGGTTATTTGCCACACATGGTTTTCCGGACGTCCTCGTCTCGGATAACGCCCACAGTTCACAGCATTACCATTTGAACAATATCTTGCTGACGGGGCATCCGCCATGCGCTGACTTCGCCCGCGCACCCTGCGGCGAACGGGCGTGCAGAGCGCATGGTACAGTTTGTAAAAAAGACCCTCCACAAAATGGAATTCGGAAACATCGATGAGAAAATCAATCGGATTTTATTATTGCAGCACATCACGCCCACAGCGTTACCAACAAACGCCCGCCGAACTTCTTATGGGGCGGAAACTACGATCGCACCTCGACCGGCTCCACCCGCATACGCACCGAAAAACCTTTCGGCTCCAGCAGCAAATGCCGGGAATTTAAGGTAGGCGATTTAATCTTTGCCAAAAACTTCTCCGGCGACCCTTTATGGATACCCGCAACCGTTACCCACCTCACTGGGCCTAAATCTTACCGCCTGCTAACAGACGATGGGAGGGTGTGGAAACGCCACATAGACCAACTCCGTTCGAGATTACTACCCAGCGCCCATGGCTCCCCGGGTTCACCAACTGAGGGGGGAGGAAATATCGAGGAAATTGACTTCGATATGACGGATAGCAGGCCAACGGAAAACCTACGGCCCAGCGAAGTACCGGGGAATTGAAGCGGGGAGGGAGTTGACTATTCCATGGGACTTGAACATGGGGGAAACCGAACTGCGTAACCCCGAAGAAACACTGATTGGCGGAGACAATAACAACGGAAGCAGCACGGAATCACCGTGCAGCGAAACGGAACTTAATAAAGATCATCCAAACGCTCCACCGGAACCGGACTTGAGAACAAACCCGGTGGAGCCACGGAAATCATCCAGACAGACCAAACGGCCTGTCTATCTTGAAGATTTTGTTACAGCTCCCCTCAAACGGAACCCAAGGGGGAGGGGTGTTGTGAATGAATAAAGTAAATAAACCCAAATGCAAAGTAGGTTTTGGAAGCCTGCACATTTGATTGGTCCTTGAACAGCGAACAAGGATTGGTTCATAAAAGCCCTGATTGGCCACACTTAGGACACTTCCTATTGGTTATTGGTTTGGACCTTATGCACTATTATTGGTTAATAGGGTAGCAGCCAACCCTATAAAAGGGTTACTGCTGCCCATAGCCTTGCTCTGTTCTGTTCTATTTACTGTTAATAAAGAGCTGAAGTCACTGGTCAGATGTCTGGTCTCCATTACTCTCCGAACTTAACACCCAGGATGAGATGGATCTTTGAGAATGTTTTGAACTTTCTTAAGGCAGCGGGAGCTATGAAGCTCTTCCAAAGAGGGGAGAGGGCAACCCATGATCTTCTGGGCAATGACATTCACCCTCTGGAGTGCTTTCCTATTGGCCACTGTGCAATTGGCAAACCCTACACAGGTGCGCACCCAGTCCACCTCATCTCGGTAAGCAGTCCCACCACTGTTGTATCATCTGCAAATTTAGCAATAGTACTACTAGTGTGAGCGGGAATGCAGTCATGCACATAAAGAGTGTAGAGTAAGGGACTCAACATGCAACCCTGTGGTGTACCAGTGTTCAGAATAAGGCCTGAAGAGGTATGATTACCTAATCTGACCCTCTGTGAGCGGCCAGACAGGAAATCCATAATCCAAAGGCAGATTGAATTAGAAAGTGCAAGGTCCAGAAGTTTAGACACTAGTAGTCAATGTAGAAGAATTGTGTTAAACGCAGAACTAAAATCCACAAAAGGCATCCTCTCATAGCCCCTCCTGCTTTATACTGCTTTATAGTGCTTTTACAGCCCTCTCTAAGCGGTTTACAGAGTCGGCCTCTGACAATCTGAGTCGTCATTTTACCCACCTCGGAAGGATGGAAGGCTGAGTCAACCTTGAGCCAGTCAGGATCAAACCACTGACAGCGAGTAGTGAATTAGCCTGCAGTATTGCATTATCAACCACTGTGAGAACAAAGAAGGAAGGAAGGAAGGAAGGAAGGAAGGAAGGAAGGAAGGAAGGGAGGGGGAGGGAGGGAGGGAGGGAGGGAGGGAGGGAGGGAAGAGAGGGCATAAAAAAGAAAGAAAGGAGATAAAAAGAAAGAAGAGAGAGAGTGAGAAAGGAAGGACAGAGGGAGGGAGGGAGGAAGAGAAAGGGAAGGAAGGAAAAAGACAGTGAAAAAAAGGAAGGAAAGAAAGACAGCAAGAAGGGAGGGAGGAAGGAGAATGGGGAAGAAGGAAAGAGGGAAGGAGGGAGAATAGGAGAAGGAAGGAAGGAAGCAATAGCACTTAGACTTATATGCCGCTTTCACAGTGCTTTACAGCCCTCTCTAAGCAGTTTAGAGTCAGCCTCTTGCCCCAACAATCTGGGCCCTCATTTTACCCACCTCGGAAGGACGGAAGGACGAGTCAACCTTGAGCCTGGTGAGATTCGAACTGCCAAATTGCAGGCAGCCAGCAGTCGGCACAAGTACCCTGCAGTACTGCGCTTCGACCGCCGTGCCACCGGGGCTCATATGGCGCAAATCCTTCGTGCCGGTGCTTCAACGCCTCCTGTTCAAAAGAAAAGATGGTTCCCCCTTTTCCTCCTCCGTCCTTCCCCCCTCCCCCAAATCAAATTCTAAACTTAGCACCCGTATCATCCTCGGATTTGCATCGAAGCCACCAGCCCCGAGCAATTTGCATCGGGAGAAGGAAGTAACTTTTCTGCAATTCAGGGAAGAGGCTAGGCTGGCTGCCAAATGAGCGGGAGGATGGAAGTGGGGGTGGGTGGGTTCCCCTTGGACACCTGGCAGCCAAAGCCACCCAGGTGGGGGTCAAGCAAGAATTGCCACCTGGGGGTATGGAGGTGACTGTTGCAAGGGGCTTCCGGCGTTTCGCAAAATTAGCTTTTTTTTTTTTACATCCGAGCAGAAAACAGTCTGGGAACAAATTTTTTATTTCCCCGAATTATTTACTTAGCCAAAATAAATGCAGGGATGGAATTGGAGCCCGTGGCCCTGTTTCTCAACTTGGACAACTTTGAAGAGGTGTGGACTTCAATTCCCAGAGATGGTCGAAGTGGAGAAACCCTGGTCTAGAAAGATAATCTTGCAGATAATCCAGCAAATTATGCAGCCCTGTGCCAGCCCGATAGTTGGCAATTCAGTGTTAGGAGCACTTTTGTAGAATAGAATAACAGAGTTGGATGGGACCTTAGAGGTCTTCTAGTCCAACCCCCTGCTTAGACAGGAAACCCTTATCCCATTTCAGACACATCATTGTCCAATCTCTTCTTAAAAACTTCCAGCGTTGGAGTAACTATAATTTCCAGAGGCAAGTTGTTCCACTGGTTGATTGTCCTCATTGATAGGCATTTTCGTCTTAATTCCAGGTTGCTTCTCTCCTTGGTTAGTTGCCATCCATTGCTTCCTATTTTGTCTTCAGAGGCTTTGGGAAATAGCTTAAACCGCCCCCCCTTCTTTGGGGCAGCCCCTCAATTATTGGAGCATTGCTATCATGTCTCCCCTGGTCCTTCTCTTCATTAAAGTCGACCTACCCAATTCCAGTCCCCTAATCCTCTTTGTTGCTTTTATCTTGGTTTCTGCTGGTGGTATGAATGAAAATATTTGCTTTTCATTGCATTGCATTGTAATCCCATCGGTTCTTCAGCATCATTTTTTTAAAAAAATACTTTTTATTAGCGATTTTAACAATAGTCAAAGATAATACAAAGTGAAAGGACTTCAACCTATTCAGATAGTGCTCAATTTACAATCGTTTAGTGCATGGGGTCTCCATTCTTGGCAACTTTAAGCCTGGTGGACTTTAACCCCCAGAATTGGGGAATTCTGGGAGTTGAAGTCCACAAAGCTGGCTGGGGAATTCTGGGAGTTGAAGTCCGTAAAGCTGGTTGGGGGATTCTGGGAGTTGAAGTCCACAAAGCTGGCTGGGGAATTCTGGGAGTTGAAGTCCGCAAAGTTGGCTGGGGAATTCTGGGAGTTGAAGTCCACAAAGCTGGCTGGGGGATTCTGGGAGTTGAAGTCTGCAAAGCTAGCTGAGGGATTCTGGGAGTTGAAGTTCGCAAAGCTATCTGGAGTATTCTGGGAGTTGAAGTTTGCAAAGCTGGCTGGGGATTCTGGGAGTTGAAGTTTGCAAAGCTGGCTGGGGGATTCTGGGAGTTGAAGTTTGCAAAGCTGGCTGGGGATTCTGGGAGTTGAAGTTTGCAAAGCTGGCTGGGGATTCTGGAAGTTGAAGTTTGCAAAGCTGGCTGGGGATTCTAGGAGTTGAAGTCCACCAGGCTTAAAGTTGCCAAGGTTGGAGATGCCTGGTTTTCAAAGCCAGAATGGCACTGAAAAAAGTGACTTACTGCCATTTTTCACACTTTATGACCGTCGCTGCATCCCCGTGGTCACGTGATCAAAATTAGGATGCTTGGCAACCAACTCGTATTTATGACGGTTGCAATATGCCTCCGGGGGTCTTTTGCGACCTTCCAGCAAGCAAAGCCAACGGGGAAGCCCGATTCACTTAACAACCAGGTTGCTAATTTAACAACTGCAGCGGATTCCCTGAACGGCAGTGGCCCTGAAAGGTTGTAAAACGGGACCAAACTCACTTAGCGATTGTCTTGCTCAGCAGCGGAAATGTTGGACTCGATTTCAGTCATAAGT
Source organism: Notechis scutatus (assembly GCF_049901735.1). Lineage (NCBI taxonomy): Eukaryota > Metazoa > Chordata > Lepidosauria > Squamata > Elapidae > Notechis > Notechis scutatus. Next base: position 2,909,907 of record NC_142011.1, on the reverse strand, counting down.
CGAGGAGCCCTGTTCTCCTTTCTAACCTGCTGACTCTGGGCTTCCCCCCCCCCCAAGGTGGTCGTGCGTTTCCTCCCTCCCTAAAGAAGCTTCGATGAGTCGGGTTTCATCTATGCCTGGGAATTGCAGGTGACAAATCCCTACCACGTTTCCCCAAAAATAAGACCCTGTCTTATAATTTATTTTGCCACCAAAACAAGGCACCGGGTCTTATTTTCGGGGGATGTCATCCACTGACTAACCTCACTTGCATGCATTGCCCCCGGCCTCCTTTTCGCTGTCAGAGGCCTTCAGGAACTTCTTCTTCTGCGGCTGGCAACTTTCCTGAAGGCCTCTGCATCCCATAACTGAGCTCTGGATCGATCCTGAGCTTTGCCATCAGCTCCAGAGGCCTTCAGGAAAGCCTGGCCAGCCTTGCCGGCTGCAGAAGGAATGGGCCAGCAAGGCAGGTGTCGGGGTGTGCGAGGCCTGGCTACAACTATCCAAAGGTAAGTAACAGATAACAGGTAATCAGAGTTGGAGGGGACCTTGTAGGTCATCTAGTCCAATCCTCTGCAGGACACCCTACACTATTTCTGACAGATGGGAGTCCAACCTTTTCTTGAAAGTCTCAAGTGGTGGCACGTCCATAACTTCCAAGAGCAAACTGTTCCATCGGTTGGTTGTTCTCGCTGTCAGAAGTAGTGGGGCACTGAATGTTCTTTCTGCGCCGACTCAGGAAGCTCAAAGTGCCCAAAAGGAGCTGCTGATCCAGTTCCACAGAGGGATGATGGAGTCTGTCATCTGCACCTCTGTCTGGTTTGGCTCTGCAACCCAACAGGAGAGACACAGAATTCAGAGAGGAATTGGGACTGCAGAAAAAACAATGGCTACCAACCTGCCTTCCATGGAGGACCTGTATCCTGCACCAGTCAAAAAGAGGGCTGTGAAAATATCTACAGACACTTCACATCCTGGACATAAATCTGTTTCAACTCCTTCCCTCAAAACGACACTACAGGGCACTGCACACCAGAACAACTAGACACAAGGAGAGTTTTTCTCCAAATGCCATCACTCTGCTAAACAAATAATTCCCCCAACACTGTCAAATTATTTACAAAGTCTGCATTACTATTACTATTAATCTTCTCATCACTCCTTATCACCCATCCCCTCCCACTTGTGACTGTATGATTGTAACTTTGTCGCTTGTATAATTACGATTTATATTGACTGTTTCCTAGTATGATTTGATTGCTTGTTGTACCCTATGACTATCATTAAGTGTCATACCTTATGATTCTCGACTCCTGATGAATATATCTTTTCTTTTATGTATACTGAGAGTATTTACACCAAGACAAATTCCTTGTGTGTCCAATCACACTTGGCCAATAAAGTATTCTCTCTCTCTCTCTCTCTCTCTCTCTCTCTCTCTCTCTCTCTCCTCCCTCCCTCCCTCCCTCCTCCTCCCTCTCTCTCTCTCTCTCTCTATCTATCTATGCCTATCTATCTATCTATCTATCTATCTATCTATCTATCTATCTATCTATCTATCTATCTGTCTGTCTGTCTGTCTGTCTGTCTATCTGTCTGTCTATCTATCTATCTATCTATCTATCTATCTATCTATCTGTTATCTATCTATCTATCTATCTATCTATCTATCTATCTGTTATCTATCTATCTATCTATCTATCTATCTATCTATCTATCTGTTATCTATCATCTATCTATCTATCTGTTATCTATCTATCTATCTATCTATCTATCTATCTATCTATCTATCTATCTATCTATCTATCGATTATCTATCTATCTATCTATCTATCTATCTATCTATCTATCTATCTATCTATCTGTTATTTATCATCTATATATCTATCTATCTATCTATCTATGTTATCTATCTATCTATCTATCTATCTATCTATCTATCTATCTATCTATCTATCTATCATCTATCATCTATCATCTATCTATCTATCTATCTATCTATCTGTTATCTATCTATCTATCTATCTATCTATCTGTTATCTATCTATCTATCTATCTATCTATCTATCTATCTGTTATCTATCTATCTATCTATCTATCTATCTATCTATCTATCTGTTATCTATCTATCTATCTATCTATCTATCTATCTATCTATCTATCTGTTATCTATCTATCTCATCTATCTATCTATCTATCTATCTATCTATTATCTATCTATTCATCTATTATCTATCTATTCATCTATTATCTATCTATCTATCTATCTATCTATCTATCTATCTATCTATCTATCCATCTATCTATCTAATCTCTCTAGCTATGTCTATCTATTTATCTATCTAAGTATCTATCTATCTATCTATCTATCTATCTATCTATCTATCTGTTATCTATCATCTATCTATCTATCTATCTATCTGTTATCTATCTATCTATCTATCTGTTATCTATCTATCTGTTATCTATCTATCTATCTATCTATCTGTTATCTATCTATCTATCTATCTATCTATCTATCTGTTATCTATCTATCTATCTATCTGTTATCTATCTATCTATCTATCTATCTATCTGTTATCTATCTATCTATCTATCTATCTGTTATCTATCTATCTATCTATCTATCTATCTATCTATCTGTTATCTATCTATCTATCTATCTATCTATCTATCTAATCTCTCTAGCTATGTCTATCTATTTATCTATCTATCTATCTATCTATCTATCTATCTATCTATTATCTATCTATCTATCTATCTATCTGTTATCTATCTATCTATCTATCTATCTATCTATCTATCTGTTATCTATCTATCTATCTATCTATCTGTTATCTATCTATCTCTCTATCTATCTGTTATCTATCTATCTATCTATCTATCTATCTATCTGTTATCTATCTATCTATCTATCTATCTATCTAATCTCTCTAGCTATGTCTATCTATCTATCTATCTATCTATCTATCTATCTATCTATTATCTATTATCTATCTATCTATCTATCTATCTATCTATCTATCTATCTGTTATCTATCTATCTATCTATCTATCTGTTATCTATCTATCTATCTATCTATCTATCTATCTATCTATCTATCTATCTGTTATCTATCTATCTGTTATCTATCTATCTATCTATCTATCTATCTATCTATCTATCTAATCTCTCTAGCTATGTCTATCTATCTATCTATCTATCTATTATCTATTATCTATTATCTATCTATCTATCAGAAGTAGTAGGGCAGCTCCACCACCACCCACCCCCACCCTAGCTTAACTTTGAGGGGTGGGATCTGAATTAGGGCTCATATTGGGCACACATGTAAAAATCAAGCTAAGGTTTACTTTCAGGGTAGGTCATATTTTCGGGGAAACAGGGCACTGCTACGTTTTCTTTTGAGAAAGCCCCGGTGTGGCCAAAGCTGGGTAGAATTCCTGAATTTCACAACCCCTGCAGAAATGAAACCAGAAATCTTTGCTTTACAGAATTACGGAAGAACTTCATTGGAAGGGACCTTTTTGTAACTTTCTCATAATTGTGAACTTCCCTTATTTAACACCAAACGCTTCTAAAAGGCAGGAACAGCTTTGTTTGCCAGACTGAGCTCTCTTCAAAAAGGTCCGTGACTGCTTTTCCTCACACTGTGTTTTTAAGAGAATAACAGAGGGGTAAGGGACCCCAGAGGTCTTCTAGTCCAACCCATTGCTCAGGCAGGAGGCCTTATACCATGCCAGACAAATGGTGGCCTAGTCTCTTCTTGAAATCCTCCAGTGATGGAGCACCCACCATTTTTTTAAAAGAAGAGATTGGACAATCATTTGTCTGAAATGGTACAAGGTTTCCTGCCTAAGCAGGGGGTTTGACTAGAAGACCTCCAAGGTCCCTTCCAACTCTGTTTGTCAACTCACAAAACATGGGGGCGGGTGGAGAGAGGTGGGGCCAGCCAGGAGCACGATTTGCTGGTTCTCTGAACTGCACAGAATTGTAACAACTGGTTCTATAGAACCGGTCTGAACCGGTAGAATCCCACCTCTGAAACCCTCCTCGGCCCAAGCAGGAGACCCTACACCATTTTTGACAGATGTCAATCCAGTCTCTTCATTAAAGCTTCCGGTGATGAAGCTCCCACAACTTCACTTGATTGTTCTCACTTTCAGAAAATTCCTCCTTATTTCCAGATTGAATCTCATAAAACATTTTGCATCCACGTCTTATAGTTGACAACAGAAAGAAGGGGGGGGGGGAGTTTCAAAAAGCAGGCGGCAGTGTGGAACCGAAAGTACATTCCATTCATATTTTCTTCAAAGACCGATTCGATGACTGAAACTTCTGCCATGAAAAAAATGTAATTGGAAAGCATGATGGATGACTCTTGGCTATGGACGTGTTTCATTGGATGATACACTCAGAGGGGTGAGGGGGGGAAAGCAGGATCAAGGGTGACGGCGAATTACGTATCTCAGAGTTGGCTACGCCCAGGTTCGTGCCAGACATAGAATGGTAGCTTCTAATAAATCCTCTTTAGTTTGGGGAGTGTGACTCGAGGCTCATGATTTAATTGGAGTAACTGCCGGAACCCTGACATTGTTATTCTATTATTCTGGAGGCAAGCTATTCCACTGGTGAATTGTTTTCGCCGCCAAGAAATTTCTCCTTATTTCTACAGTATATTAGTCTTATCTTTGATTAGTTTCCACCCGTTGCTTCTTGGCCTGCCTTCGGGTGCTTTGGAGAAATAGCTTGAGCCCCCCCTTCTCTTTGGGGCAGCCCCCCAATTATTGAAGATGCTATCATGTCACCCCTGGTCCGCTTCTTTTTGTTAGACATACCCAATTCCTGCAACTGTTCTTCAGATGTTTTCACCTCAAACCCCTAATCTTTGTTGCTCTTCTCTATGCTTCTCGTCTGCAATTTTCCATCCTTTACGAGTTTTATGGGAGCCCATTGTGGTCTCTTCCATGAAGCCTGGCTCAGTGATGAAGGCCTTCATGCAATCTGAGAATTTAGCATCCTCTACCCCACCACTTCATTTTCTAACCCACATTTCCGCTCTCCATCTACTTGGATAGTGCGATGACCCGGGGGTGTGACACAAAAATAACACAGTCACAAAAATACAATAAATTCCCTTTAATGCCTCCGACTTGGGCCCCAATGTCCAATGATCTTTGGCTAGATATCAAACTCTTCCAAAAACAATCTTTGAAGAAAAGAAATGCAGTCTGGACGCAAAGTAAAGATAATTAGAAATAAAAAAAAACCAACACAAACCACACTGAAGTAATTAACATGGCAGACCAGGATGATAAATTTTAGAGTTCCACAAGATAATGTAGCAACCACAGTTGGGAGAACGCCAAAATCCAGGTAAGCCTCGACAAAGATAATGCATGCTTTGCTTCCAGCAAGGAGCTGTGTGCAAATGCCCCACTTATATCCTGTTTTCCCAGCTGCAACTAATGAAAGGGATCAGGGCCTTTTTCTCTCCCGTAAGCCACTTTGCTCCCTTCTCCATTCCTCCCTGTGTGCCCTAGGATGAAGAGGGGGTTGCCCTGGGTCTTCCTCTGAATGCCCAGCCGGACTGTGCCCTTCCCCCGTTTCTTCCACAGCCACCGGAGCCACACTCCCACTCCCTGTCAGCTGCTCGACCTCCTTCTCAGAATCACACTCCAACAAGGGCACGATAGATAGTCTCCTGTGGCCTCCATGCCATCAAGCACACTTCAGGCATGGTGGCGGACCACCAAAGTACCCCCAGCTCTTGCCATCCAGAAGGATCTAGGTGTCAGAATTCCAGCGTTCGCCCTAATTAAATCATGAGCCTTGAGCCAAACTTCAAAAAACTTCAAAGAATTTATTAGGAGTGACACGCTGGCATGATCTGTATGAAGCCGACTCTGAGATACATAATTTACAATCACCGATGACCCTGTTTCCCCCATCTCTGGGTGTATCATAATTCAGATTGTCCAATGGACCACATTTAAGGGGTAGGTGTCATCAATCATGCTCTCCAATAGAGGATTTGGGGGCCCAGAATAACTGGTTGCCTCAGTTACAGTCTTGCTAGCAGGATTCCAGCAATCGCCCTAATGAAATTATGATTCTCGAGCCAAACTTCGAAAAGCTTCAAAGGATTTATTAGAGGTGACATCCTGGCCCTGCCCTGTATGAAGCCAACTCTGGCCTACATAATTTAACTGTCACGTGTGACCCTGTTTCCCCCCTCCCCCCTGGGTCTCTCATCAACCAGATTCTCCCATTGAGCACCTTCACAGGCTGGGTGTCGTCATTCACATTCTCCAATTAAATTTATTCCCAGGCAAAAACTCTGGTAGCTTAGTTACACTCTTTTAAAGAGAAGAGTTGGAATGTACTTTAGCTTCTAAACTGCTGCACAGCTCTTCCAGATTTCCTTCTCCCCCCCCCGCCTTTTTTTTATGGCAACTACTAAAATAGGCCTAGGATTGTTTTATGAGTTGACATTCAGCTCCTCTCACTTCTTGAAGGTGACCTGTATAAAGCAAAACTGAGATAAGCTTGGAATGTTCATTTGCTGTCTACTCCTTCAAGGTTCTCCCATCCACCCCCTTCGTATGGCAATTTGGAAACCGGCATAGGAATATTTTATGAGTTGACATTGAGCTTCATTGAGTCAACTTTCCCTGGCTTCCCATGATAGATGACCCTCAACTTCTGAATCTGGTGCCCAACAGTCTTTTGGTGACGTGTGGTTAGCCCCTTGATTAGAGAAATGTTTTTTACTGGACTATTTGTCTGGGGTTAATCCCTGCTTACCTGAATATTAAGTGCTAGAGCCGGTGCCAGGATTCCAGCAATCGCCCTAATGAAATCATGATCCTCGAGCCAAACTTCAAAAAGCTTCAAAGGATTTAATTGAGGCAACATTCTGGCCCTGCCCTGCATGAAGCCAACTCTGGCCTACTTCATTTACAGTCCCCTGGGACCTTGTTTCCCCCCATCCCTCCCCCCCTGGGCATCTCATAAACCAGATTCTCCCATTGAGAACCTTCACGGGCTGGGTGTCATCAATCACATTCTCCAATTAAATATATTCGCAGGCAAAAGCTCTGGTAGTTTAGTTACAGTCTTTTCAAGATAAAGAGTTGGAATGGACTTTCGTTTCCAAACTTCTGCACGGCTCTTCCAGATTTCCTTCCTCCCCCCTCCCGCCTTTTTTATGGCAACTACTAAAATAGGCCTAGGATTGTTTTATGAGTTGACATTCAGCTCCTCTCACTTCTTGAAGGTGACCTGTATAAAGCAAAACTGAGATAAGCTTGGAATGTTCATTTGCTGTCTGCTCCTTCAAGGTTCTCCCATCCACCCCCTTCGTATGGCAATTTGGAAACCGGCATAGGTACATATCTGATATTAGCACAATTGAGAAAGTCCAGAAATATTTCACAAGAAGAGTTCTCCACTCCTCTACTCGTTGTAGAATACCTTATGCCACCAGACTTGAAATTCTAGAACTTGAAAACCTTGAATTACGCCGTCTTCGGTCTGACTTAAGCATGGTATATAAAATCATACATTGCAATGTCCTACCTGTCAATGAATACTTCAGCTTCAACCATAACAACACAAGAGCACACAATAGATACAAACTCAAAGTTAACCGCACCAAACTTGATTGCAGGAAATACGACTTCAGCCACAGAGTGGTCAATGTCTGGAATACTCTACCCGACTCTGTAGTTTCTTCCCCAAACCCCAAAAACTTTAACCTTAGACTGTCTCCTATTGACCTCACCCCTTTCCTAAGAGGCCTGTAGGGGGCGTGCATAAGCGCACCAACGTGCCTACCGTCCCTGTCCTATTGTTTCTCTTATTCTTTTATTTTTCTTATATGTACCCATTTCATGTATTCACAACTATGTATACATTTATACTTATTATCTTGTAAACAATTGGCAAATCAAATAAATAAATAAAAATAAATAGGAATGTTTTATGAGTTGACATTGAGGTTCATTGAGTCAACTTTCCTGGTGGCTTCCCATGATAGATGACCCTTAACTTCTGAATCCGGTGTCCAACAGTCTCCAATTTTTTTTGATGGCTCTGCAGAATTGCAGAATCACGGAATGACCTCTTGCCTACTTCTTGTTTGAAGATGACATTGCTTAATTTGAGTTTCCTGCCAGTACAAGAACCCGTGGAGATGGGGCGGGGTGACCTGAAAGATGCAAATTGCCAGACTGGAAAATTCCTCCTTGCCTTGCGTTTGTTAGCCCCAAATGAACCTTGTGGGTTTTTTTTTTTTCAGCCAAACTTTGGTTCGGAAATGAAAGGGTGTCACATTCCATGCAAAGTTACAACTCCTTTTTCTCCGAACGTGTCCCGATTCTGCCTTCTTTCCTGGGCTCTCTGTGGCCTGGTCCATCAAGGCTGTTCTGATCCAGATGGGTCAGGACCCTGCCATCCGTCAACACCAGAAGAAGGGTGTGTCTTCTGTAATAGGCAATGCCTTTGCCAAGACGTAGAAGTGGGCTTGGCCTACACCTCTGTTTCTCGGCTTGGCTGCTTGAAGATGGGTGGACCTCAACTCCAAGAATTCCCCAGCCCTTGTGAAGTTTTGGAGTTGGCACACAGATCTTCAAGCTGCCAAGGCTGAGAAACACTGATCTAAGCATCCAATGAAGGTCTGGGTCTCCTCTTCCTCCTCCTTCTCCTTCTCTTCCTCCTCCTCTTCCTCCTTCTTCTCCTTCTTCTCCTCCTCTTTCCTCTTCCTCTCCTCCTCCTCCTCCTTCTCTTCCTCCTCCTCTTTGTCCTTCTCCTCCTCCTCCTTCTTCTCCTTCGCTCCTCCTCCTCTTTCTCCTCCTCCTCCCCCTCCTCTTTCCCCTTCCCCTCCTCCTCCTCCTCCTCTTCCTCCTCCTCTTTCTCTTTCTCCTCCTTCTTCTCCTTCTCTACCTCCTCCTCCCCCTCTCTTTCTCCTCCTCCTCCTCTTTCCCCTTCCCCTCCTCCTTCTCCTCCTTCATCATCTTTATATTCATTAAACATGAAACTCAGTCCACTGGATATTTTAAAATGTATCCCATATATCATTGACTGGCGCTGATGGTTGATACGGGTTGCTGCCAGTGTCCTAGGTATCAACCAAATATTTTCTTAAAATGCACGATGTTCAGAGTAGCACCTTTTTTTTTTTTTACAGTTCCACTGGTGTTATTGCAGGAAGCTGCAATTTCTTGGTGAATATTATTGTTGTTGTAGTTGTTATTATTATTATTACAAAGCACCTGAGGGCAGGTCAAGAAGCAATGGGAGGAAAGTAATCAAGGAGAGAAGCAACCTAGAACTAAGGAGACATTTCCTGACAGTGAGAACAATGAATCAGTGGAACTGCTTGCCACCAGAAGTTGTGGATGATCCATCAATGGAAGTTTTTAAGAAGAGATTGGATAACCATTTGCCTGAAGTGGTGTAGGGTTTTCTGCCTAGGCAGGGGGTTGGACTAGAAGACCTCCAAGGTCCCTTCCAACTCTGTTATTCTATTCCTATTAACTCTTATTCATTAAACATGCAACTCAGTCAACTGAACAGTAAAAATTATTAATTATTATTATTATTATTGTCTTTTCTTCTCCCCCCCCTCTTCTTCTCTTCTCCTCCTCCTCTCCTCCTCCTCTTCCTCTCCCCTTTCCTCTCCCCCTCCTTTCCCTTCCCATTTTCTTTCTCCAATTCTATCTTCCTTCCTTCTCCTCCTCCTTCTCCCCATCCATCCATACTTCTCCTCCTTCTCCTTCTCCCCATCCATCCACTCTGCTGGCTGGGGGATCCTGGGAGTTGAAATCCACCTGTGCTGGTTGGGAATTCTGGGAATTGAAGTCCAGGCATCTTTAAGAGCCCAACAATGTTCTAAGGACTGCAGGGTGTGTGTCTGTCATGTCTGCCATTCCTTGCGTTGGTTTCTGACTCCCAAGCTTCCTTAATATCAGCTGGAAAGAATATTTAAGAGGAAAAAAATGAATCAAAAGGGCAAAATTCAAGGACACTTCACATCACTGCTGCTATCCTCCTCATAACGGCATTTTTCTCCTCTCTGTTTGTTGTTGTGTGTATCGAGTATTCAAATCTGTGTGTGCAGCCTTATTTGAATGTTCAGTTTGTTATTATAGCCAGTTGGTGCAATTTGTTAGTTTGCATAAGAGACGGGGTGTTTCAAAACAGTTGCATGCTTTCATAATACAGCGATTACACACACGCAGCGGTGTGGCAAACTCACCACCATACTGATCTGTTAATTTAACTTCTGGGATAGTATAGTATAACCAGCTTTTAGGCCATTTTAAGACTTGTGGACTACCACTCCCAGAATTTAATACAAGCCTTGGCTGTAGCTAATACTATCCTTGGTTGCATAAACAGTGGTGCGGAATCAAAATCAAGGGAAGTGTTAGTATCGCTTTACAAAGCCTTAGTAAGGGCACACCTGGAATCCGGCATCCAGTTTTGGTCACCACATTACCAAAAGAAAAAAGAAAAAGATGTTGACACTTTGGAAAAAAATGCAAAGAAGAGCAATGAAAACAATTAAAGGCCTGGAGACAAAAAAAATATGAAGAACTTAGCCAATCTACAGAAAAGAAGGACTGGGGATGACATGAGAGCAGGATTCCAGTATTTGAAGGGTTGCCCCAAAGAAGATTTGGGGGTCAAATTATTCTCCAAAGCCCCTGAAGGCAGGACAAGAAACAAGGGATGGAAACTAACCAAGGAGAGAAGCAACCTGGAATTAAGGAGAAACTTACTAACAGTGAGAACAATTAATCAGTGGAACAGCTTGCCTCTACAAATTGTTGGAAGTCCATCACTGGAGGTTTTCAAGAAGAGATTGGAGTGGACAGCCATTTGTCTGAAGGTATAGAGGAATGCTCTTCAAACTTGACAGCTTTAAGACTTGTGGGACTTCAACTCCCAGAATCCCTGAGCTAACATGACTGAAGGAGGAATTCTGGGAGTTGAAGTCCACAAGTCTTAAAGCTATCAAGTTTGAAGACCCCTGGAATAGATAGAGAAAGAGAGAGAGAGAGAGAGAGAGGATAGATAGATAGATAGATAGATAGATAGATAGATAGATAGATAGATAGATAGATAGATAGATAGATAGATAGAAAGAAAGAAAGAAAGAAAGAAAGAAAGAAAGAAAGAAAGAAAGAAAGAAAGAAAGAAAGAAAGAAAGAAAGAAAGAAAGAATAGAGCAAGGGTCTTCAAACTTGGCAAGTTTAAGACTTGTGGACTTCAACTCCCAGAATTCCTGAGCTAACATGACTGGAGGAGGAATTCTGGGAGTTAAAGTCCACAAGTCTTAAAGCTGTCGCGTTTGAAGACCCCTGGTATAGAGTCTCCTGCTTGAAGGGGGGTTGGACTAGAAGACCTCTTAAGGTCCCTTCCAACTCTGTTATTCTGTATTCTGACAGGGGGTTGGACTAGTCCAGGGGTCACCAACCTTTTGGACCTCAGGGACCACCAAACTCATAATTTTAAATCCCAGGGACCCCTAATATGAATTTTGACTGACAGTGGCTTGTTGACGTTGGTGGGGGAGAGAGAGAGAGAGAGAGAGATCTGATCTAACCTCTCTCTCTCACACACACACACACACACAAGCACAAACACACAAGAGGCCAGGGTTGGCATTCAAATTCCTTAACAACTGGTTCTTGGGTGTGGCCTAATTTGTGGGTGTGGCTTGGTGGTCATGTGACTGGCTGGGCATGGCTTGTATGTAAATATTACAAATATTTATATAAATATTGAATTTTTTATTTAAAAAAGAGCAACTTTTACCCAAAATCAGGCAAAGCAGGAAGGCAGATTGAGTTGCTCACAGAATCACAGATTCACTTAGAGATCTATCTATCTGCCATCGGCTAGCTGAGTCTGCAACTGAATAGTAGAAGCTTCAGTCCTAAGAAAGGTTCGGCTCTGCTTAAAAGCAGAGCAGAAGATCTAAAGACGAGCTAGAAAGCAAGAAATCCAACCATTTCCTGCTTTCTAGCTAATCTAAATCTCCCGGCACAGCAGAACAGCTGATGGTCAGGGGAGGAAAAAAGGAAAAATAGCAACTTAGCAGGCAAGTTTGCCGGGTAAGGAGTGAGTGGGTGGGGAGGGTTCCCACTGGCCATGTGGGTGGCACAGCTTTGTGTTCCTCACGGAGCCTGGATTAATTGCTTTGGGGGTGCTCTGGGGGGGGACATTTCTCTACGGACCACCAAAATTTTCTCACGGCCCACCAGTGGAATCATGGCACCGTGGCCCACTGATTGGCGACCACTGGGCTAGATCAGGGTCCCCAACACCGGTCCACGGACCGTCCCGTGGAACAAGTCCTACCGGGCGCTGGCTTGCTGGGCGCCATCTTGTTTTGATGAAAAAGTGCTTCCGGTGAGCTTTTCCGGTAGAAAGCTCACCGGAAGCACTTTTTCATCAAAACAAGATGGCGGCAGCGTTCAGTGAGCTTTTCCGGGTAGAAGCCATTTCTACCCGGAAAAGCTCACCAAAGTGCTGGCGCCATCTTGTTTTGATGAAAAAGTGCTTCCGGTGAGCTCACCGGAAGCACTTTTCATCAAAACAAGATGGCGGCGCCAGCTGATGTCGGTACCGGGCCGCGCCATAAAAAGGTTGGGGATACCGGGCGCGGCGTAAAAGGTTGGGGATCACTGGACTAGATGACCTCCAAGGTCCCTTCCAAGCTCTATTCTGAATTGATCACCAAATTCCCCAGCCAGCCATGAACTCCACAAATCTTAAAATTAGACGACTGGACTCGGAATTTAGTTGGAAAGGGACCTCGGAGGTCTTCTAGTCCATCCCCTTGCTCAAGCAGGAGACCCGGCTGGACTAGGCCATTTCAGACAAGTGAACTCTCCTGTCTCTTCTTCAAAACTTCCAGTGATGAAGCACCTACAACTTCTGGTGGCAAGCAGTTCCACTGGTTAATTGTCCTCACGGTTGGAAAGTTTCTCCTTAATTCCAGGTTGCTTCTCTCTCCATGATAAGTTTCCATCCATTGTTTCTTATCCTGCCTTCGGGGGCTTTGGAGAACAGAACAGTTTTGGAAGGAACCTTGGAGGTCTTCTAGTCTCTCCCCCGGAAAGCATTCCCCCCCCCCCGTTTTGCATGCGCGATCCTTAGAATGCGCGCAGCTCCCCCAGCTGTGCGCACAGCCGGCCGGCCAGAAGGCGCCCGTGGCCGCCGCTTCCTGGAAGGAGGCGCGGCCGTCGTTGGGTCTGGTTTCCGTGGCGGTTCCCGGCGCTGCCCTCGCAGTCGAGCCTCGCTGGCCGTCGGGGAGGATCGCACCGAGGCTGCCGGGGATGCGCCAGGTTAGGCGGCGGCTCCACTGACCGCGGGGAGATCGGAGCGCTTGGGAAGCGCCGTCGGGGCAGCTCGGAGAGGAGAGTCGGCAGGTGAGCGGCGCGGCGGGAAGGAAAGAGGGAAGGGAAGAAAGAGAGAAGGAAGGAGGGAAGGGAAGGGAAGAAAGAGAGAGGGAGGAGAGGGAGGGAGAAGGAAAGGTGGGAGGGAGGGAGGGAAAGAAAGGAGAGAAGAAGGGAGGAGAAAGGAAGGAGAGAGAGTTGAGGAGGGAGGGAGGGAGGGAAAGAAGGAAAGGAAGGAGGGAGATGAGAGAAGAAGGGAGGAAAGAGAGAAGGAAAGAAGGTTAGAAGGAGGAAGGGAAAGGAAAAAGAAGGAAGGAGGGGAGGGAAGAAAGAGAGTGGAAGGAGAGAAGGAAGGAGGAAAGAAATGAGAGAAGGAAAGAGGAGAGAAGGAAAGAAGGTGAGAAGGAAAGAAGGAAAGGAAGGAGGGAAATGAGAGAAGAAGGGAGGAAAGAGAAGGAAAGGAGGTTATAAGGAGGGAGGGAAAAGAAAAAGAGAGGAAGGAGAGAAGGGAGGAGGAAAGGAGGGAGGGAGGGAAAGAAAGGAGAGAAGAAGGGAGGAAAGAAGGTGAGAAGAAGGGAGGAAGGGAAGGAAAGAAGGAAAGGAAGGAGGTAAAGGAGAGAAGAAGGCAGGAAAGAGAGGAAAGAAGGTTAGAAGGAGGGGGAGAAAGAAGAGACAGGAAGGAGAGAAGGGAGGAGGAAAGGGAGGAAAGAAGAAGGGAGGAAAGAAGGAAGGAAAGAAGGGAACAAGGTGAGAAGGAGGGAGGGGGGAAAGGAAGGAAAGGAAGGAGGGGAATGAGAGAAGAAGGGAGGAAAGAAGGTTAGAAGGAGGGAGGGAAAGGAAAAAGAAGGAAGGAGGGAAGGGAAGAAAGAGAGTGAAATAAGAGAAGGAAGGAGAGAAGGAAAGAAAGTGAGAAGGAAGGAGGGAAAGGAGAGAAGAAGAGAGGAAAGAAAGAAGCTGACTTAACAGCTGTCTCACTTAGCAAGAGAAATTTTGGGCTCAATGGTGGTCATAAGTGGAGGACTACCTATGTTATATAAAACCATTTTTTTTCTCCCTCCATTGAAAGAACCAAAAAGCAATCATTTTGTGATAATATTTCTTGTTTTCAGGGTTGTTTAACTCGCTTTCAGTGTTGTCATCTTGTTTAAGATGAGCGGACTTCAACTCCCAGAATTTCCCAGCCAGCATGGCTGGCTGGGAAATTCTGGGAGTTGAAGTCCACCAGGCTTAAAGTGGCCAAGGTTGGAGAGAGACCCCTGTTCTATTTAGAACACTTGGCGATTTTTCACAACAGCGACAACAAAAACCTTTGCTAAAATGAATATTACCGGCCCAGGGTGACACCCAAGAGAAGAAGGTTCAGAAAAAGGAAGTTTACCAAAACAAAGAAAAGAAAAAAAAGGAACATGAAGATTGGGAGGGGTGTGTGTGTGTGCAAAGAGATGCAACTCAGAAAGAAAAGTGACTTTTAAAGAAATGGCCACAAGTAAGCTGGACAGAGAAGTGGTCAGACCACAGGTGATAAGCAGATTAAAGAGGAAGGGAAAGGATAGCATGATAGTCCTGTTGCAGTATTTGAGGGGCTGCCACAGAGAGGAGGGGGTCGAATTATTCTCCAAAGCACCTGAAGGCAGGACAAGAAGCAATGGATGGAAACTCATCAAGGAGAGAAGCAACCTGGAATTAAGGAGAAATTTCATGACAGAGAGGACAATTAACCAGTGGAACTGCTTGCCACCAGAAGTTGTGGGTCCTTCATCAGAGGAGGTTTTTAAGAAGATACTGGACAACAATTTGTCTATTGGTTGATTGTCCTCACTGTCAGAAAGTTTCTCCTTATTTCTATGTTGAATCTCTCCTTGTTCAGTTTCCATCCATTATTCCTTGTCTGGCCTTCAGGTGCTTTGGAGAATAGCTTGACTCCCCCTCCTCCTCTCTGGGGCAGCCTCTCAAATATTGGAAAGCTGCTCTCCTGTCTCCCCTGGTCCTTCTCTTCACTAGACTAGCCAGGTCCGGTTCCTGCAACCGTTCATCGTATGTTTGAGCCTCCAGTCCCCTCATCATCCTGGTTGTTCTTCTCTGCACTTTTTCTAGAGTCTCAACATCTTTTTTTATAGTCTGGTGACCAAAACTGGATGCAGGACTCTAGGTGTGG
>NC_142011.1:2856860-2886860 GCF_049901735.1 Notechis scutatus | reverse complement strand
AGGAAGGAAGGAAGCAGCCTTTCCTCACCGTGTCCCCTCCCACGATGTGGCTAGGACCGACCGTGACATGGCGCGGTTGGGATTCCCCACCTCATTCCCTCCCACCAAGCAAAGTTGCAGGGATGCACAAATTGTGAGCCACTTCCTAATTCCCATTCATTGCTGGCAAACTTCTGCTTGTATGGAGACACAGCTGTGTGTTCCCACACAGTAATGCTAAACCTGGGTTTCGGGCTACGCCGTGGCTTGTGAGTGTGGCAGGTAAGTGTGGACCGAGTCCACGGAGTTTGTTTTGAGTGTGGGTGGGTGTGGGTGTGTCTTGTGTGAAGCTAGAAAATGGATTGTTGGCACCTTCTCACCTCCTTCCTGCCTCCTCTCCTTCCCTCCTTCCTTCCCCATCTTTTAACTATCCTTGTTTGAGCAGGGGGCTGGACTAGAAGACCTCCAAGGTCCCTTCCAGCTCTATTCTATTCTAAATTCTTCTTTCTTTTTAAATAAAAAAAAGGTTTTTATTTTTTAATTATTTAAATACATCTTTGAGAGAACAGTGTAGTTCCAGGTGTTTTACATTTTAAGTCAGTCATATCCATAGTCACAAATACAACTTTCTGACATCGCATCATTATCTATTACCAAATTTTCTTCTTTATATTCTCATAAATTACTTTATATCAGTCTCTTTATTTTTAGTCAATCTCTATCTTCCTCGATCATATATTCTTATGTTCAATGTGTTTACAGTTTAATCCATTCGTGTCATTTCATTGGTCATTCAAAATTTCATCTTAATTTATATTATCCCCTATTATATCCTCTTTCCAATATTACATTTGCCTGTTACATATGTTTTTATTTTCTATGTTTTATTTTCTCTCTTCCCTCAAACTTCTCATTTTTATACAAGTATATTTTCCATCTTATTTTCTTTTAGCCAATAATATCAGACTTATAACAATATAACTATTCTAAATTCTAAATTCTATTTTTCGGTGTCATTTCCATGCTTCTTCTTTTCAGAACTATTTACCGTGGGTGATTTTTAAAAAAAGCTTTTAGTGCTGTGAGCTCCACCCAGAGTTGCTTCGAATCCAGGCGGGTGGCAAATAAACATTAATCAATAAATTTAATCGATTAAATTATTGTATTATTTTTTAAATTATTCACGAGCCTGGGGCGCTGAATTGGTGAACTGACCAGCTGTCTCGGCTGCTGGATATGCAGGCAGCCCTTGACTTATAACCATTGGTGCAATCGTTGGAAGTTACAGCGGCACTGATTTACGACCGGTCCTTGCACTTATGACCATTGCAGCAATCCCCGCGGTCAGGTGATCAAAATTCGGCCGCTTGGCAGCTGGCTCATATTTATGATGGTTGCAATGTCCGTGTGTGTGTGTGTGTGTGTGTGTCACACGATCACTTTTGCGACCTCCTTTTTTAAAATTAATTTTTATTCTTTAAAAACCAAAAATACAAAACTCTCATTTCCATTAACAGTGTTTGTGTCATTGTATATACATGTTTCTCGTTTTGTAACTATACATCATTTTTATCTTTATTCTTCACCCATTCATACTGCCTATCCCATATCGCATAATATTCTCGATCATCCTTGCCTTTTAATTCCATAGTGAATTTGTGCAGCTCTGCACAATCCATGATTTTTTGAATTAAAGCTTCGTCTGGTAGTGTTTTATCGCTCTTCCAGTTTTGTGCAAAGGTGACTTTTGCTGCGGTTAAGATGTCTACAATAAGGTATCTTTTATCTTTACTCAAATTCCCTTTAATCGTACCTAATAAAAACCTTTCTGGTTCCAATTTCCATCTATAATTTGTAATCTCAAAGAGCTATCTCTGTACTTTCTTCCAATATTTTTTAACCTCTATACATTGCCACCAGCTATGGAAAAATGTTCCTTTTTTTCTTGTTTGCACTTCCAGCATTCCGGTTTCATATTTGGATACATTTTCGCTAGTCTTGCCGGTGCTAAGTGCCATCTTCAAAACATTTTACAAAACGCTTGGCAGCTGACTCATATTTATGACAGTTGCAATGTCCCGGGGATATGTGTGTGTGTGTGTGTGTGTGTGTGAAAGAGAGAGTCATACCATCACTTTTGTGATTTCCTGATGAGCAACATCGATGGGGAAGTCAGATTCACTTAACGACCTGGTTAGTAACTTAACCAGGGCCATGATTCACTTAATAACCATGGTAAAAAAAGGTTGTGAAATGGGGTGTGACTTGCTTAAACAACGGCCTTGCTTAACAACAGAAACGGCCATCTCCGCTGTGGTCGTAAGTCAAGGACTACCTGTATTTCTCTTGGATGCTTCTGTGGCTTTTCTTGTTAAAAAAAAATGTTTTTTAGCATTTTAACTGCAATTTTTTTTGAATTGTAAGCTGCCCAGAGACATTGACAGAGATGGGTGGCTGTGGAAAAGGAATATGAATAATTAGTTTGATACCCATTCTTCGCTACAAAACTATGTGGTCGGGCTTAGTTTGGGGGAAGAAAAACAAGGAAAAGAAAATTCTGCCTCTGCCTACCAGCATCCATCGGTATTCAGGCTAGCGTCCTGTCAGTGTGTGAGAGAGTGGAGGGCTGTTTGGAAACCGAAACAGTATTTGCTGTGTGAGCAAGAAGGAGACAGCAAGGAGCCTGGGCGTGGCTTAGCTCAACTGTTCTGTCCTAAAGCTGCTTGGTGCTGTGAAACTGAAACGGAAACTCCTCTCCTCTGCTTGTGTTTTGCATTTGGAAGAGATTTCTTTTCAGGTGGGGAGGGGGAGTAGAACTCCTTAGCATCAGAGCGTGTTAATAATAATAATAATGAATAATAATGAATAATAATAATATAGGGAATACTGATGATGGTCTTTTCGAAAAATCCTTTCTTAGTGAGTACCTAGAAGCCAAGAGGAACATATGTGCCAAATTTCAAGTTTGTAGGCTTTACAGTTCTGAAGATTTTGTGATGATCCCTGAGTGGTATATCTATATCTATATCTATATCTATATCTATATCTATATCTATATCTATATCATATCATATATATATATATATATATATATATATATCTATCTATCTATCTATCTATCTATCTATCTATCTATCTATCTATCTATCAGTATTCATATATGGTATTCAGCTTTGTTTGGGTATTTTCCCATCATTATAGTTGTGCTTTTAAAGTTGTAGCAACGTTTCGGCAGAATCTCATCTGCCATCATCAGGCTTCTGTGGCAGATGAGTTCATCAAGTCGGCTTTACAGTTGTTTCAAGTTTTAAATTTAAAATGACGTGGAAAATATCCAACAAAGCTGAATACTAGACATGTAAGTACCCGCGAAAACTTAAGAATATATATATATATATTAGGCAGAAATAGTGACTGTGGGGTATCCCACATTGATGGGAGCTGATGGTTGGGCATGATGGGGATTGTAGTCCAACAGGCTGGAGGAGGTAGAGAAGGAAACGCTAGGTTTAAAGTTCCATTCAGCTGTGAAAGCTTCTTGGGGAGCTTTGAGGAGGTGCTATCTTGGAGCCTGGCCTACCTCGAAGTGTTGTTGTGAGGTACATGGGGGGTAAAGATGAAGATGTCCAGGATCCTGCAATTGCAAGGGCTCTAAGAGGTCAACTAGTCTAACCTCTACTTAGGGCAGGAGAAAATTCCTTTGCTAATCGTTACTTCAGGAAACTTCGAACTCAGACCTCCTGACCTACCGGTATTTTCTTTGCAAGGGAACAAGCAAAATTTGCCTGCTGGGATGCAAAGCAGGCGAGGAACTGTTGCTGGCTGTGGTTTCTGGCCGCTGCCTCTGTTGACGGGACATGCAAATAGGGCTTCCCAGCATTGAAAAATAAATTTGCACAGTCTAATAGGCTCCCAACCCCAGCGAGGCTGGCTGCAAAGCCCCCAACTTCCTCTTGTAGTAGAGTTCGCAAGCCATGCAGAACAAGGGGGCCAACTGACATTGCTGGTCAAGGAAGGGAGAGAGAGAGAGAGAGTGGGAGAGAGAGAGAGAGAGAGAGAGAGAGAGAGAGAGAGAGAGAGAGAGAGAGAGAGAGAGAGAGAGAGAGAGAGAGAGAGAAAGAAAGAAAGAAAGAAAGAAAGAAAGAAAGAAAGAAAGAAAGAAAGAAAGAAAGAAAGAAAGAAAGAAAGAGGAAAGGAGGAAGGGAGGAGAGATGTAAAGAAAAGAAAAGAAAAGAAAGAAAAAGAAAGAATGAAGAGGAAGGAGCAACAAAAAAGGAAGGAAGGAATGGAGGAAAGGTTGATAGAAAGAAGAAAGAAAGAAAGAAAGAAAGAAAGAAAGAAAGAAAGAAAGAAAGAAAGATGAAAGAAGGAAGATGGAGGAAGGAAGGGGAGATGTAAGGAGAAGAAAGAGAGAGGGAATGAAAGAAAGAAAGAATGAAGAGGAAGGGGGAAAGAAAAAAGGAGGAAGTAATGGAAGGAAGAAAGACAGATAAAAAGAAAGAAAGATGGAGGGAGGGGGTTAGGGAGGAGTGATGGAAGGAGAAGAAAGAAGGAAAGAAACAAAGGGAGGGAGGGAGGAGGAAAGAAAGAAAGAAAGAAAGGGGGGAGGAGGAGAGAAGCCAAAAAAGAACCAAAGGAATAGGAATAGAGGAAGCAAAGAAGGAAGGGACGGGGAGGGAATAGAAGAGAAGGAAGGAATGAAGAGAGGGAGGGGAGGAGGAAGGGAGGAGAGGATTAAAATGGAAACAAAAAATGAAGAGAAGGTATACAGAGAAGGGGAGGAGGAGGAGAAGCAAAGGGAGGGAGGAGGAAGAAGGAAAAGGAAGAAGAGAAGGAGAAGGAGAAAGAGGAGAAGCAGTCTACCCTTGTTTCCTTAGACCAATGTTTTTTCAACCTTAACCGCTTGAAGAGGTGAGGACTTCAACTCCCAGAATTCCCCGGTCAGCCATTTCCAGAATTCCCCATGCTGACCGGGGAATTCTGGGAGTTGAAGTCCTCACCTCTTCAAGCTGTTAAGGTTGAAAAAACATTAGCTTAGAATAAGAGTTCCAACTCCTGGAATTATCAACCTACATTTTTGCAGCTCCTTGTTAAAGAGGTGGGGTGGAGGTGCCTGGCTTCCCACCCCCCACTCACACCTGCCCCCATGGCCCCTCTGGCTGGGGGGGTCTGGTTGTGAGAAAAAGCACCTGCCCCTCACTCACGGACAGCAAAAAGAAACCCTGATGCCCTGCCCTTAATGGAGAGGAAAAGTAACCAAGGAGAGAAGCCATCTAGAACTTTAGAAGAAACTTCCTGACAGTGAGAACAATTCAGTGGAACTGCTTGCCACCAGAGGTTGTGAGTGCTCCAACGCTGGGAGCTCTTAAGAAGAGATTGGACAACCGTTTGTCTGAGATGGTACAGGATTTCCTGCCTAAGC
Source organism: Notechis scutatus (assembly GCF_049901735.1). NCBI lineage: Eukaryota > Metazoa > Chordata > Lepidosauria > Squamata > Elapidae > Notechis > Notechis scutatus. The sequence continues at coordinate 2,881,459 of NC_142011.1, read as the reverse complement.
AGGGGGGGGGTATGACTAGACCAGGGGTCGCCAGCCTTTTTTTGGACCTCAGGGACCACCAAACTCATCATTTTAAATCCCGCAGACCAGAGACCCTGGGAAAATCCCCCCCAAAAAAAAAGTCTGCAGGAAAATTCCACGCCCCATTTTCTTACCGATCGATCGTTCTTTATTTGGGATCGCAGGATCCCGTCTCCAGCTCTGTTCTCAGGGGAGAGAAAGAGAGAGAGAGACTTTTGGCTTCATGCAAGGAAAGCAGCAGAAGCTGCAGAAGTCTTTCTTTCTCTCCCCCAAACTCCGCCAGGAATGAGTCTTTGCCGGTGCAGCCTCTTGGAGTTGGAGGCCTTGCAGGGTCCCAAAGACTCATTTCTGGCGGAGTTTGGGGGAGAGAAAGAAAGACTTTGGCTGCTTTCCTTGCGTGCAGCCAAAAGGAGAAGAAGAAAGAGGTGGAAAGAAGCAGCCCAGTGGCCAGGCCAGGCGTGTGGGATGAGTGGGGCAAGTTCCCCCCTCCTCCCTTTCCCCCCTCCCCTCACTCCCTCGTGTTGTTCGCAATGCAAGCGACACAAGCCTTGTGTTCCCACAGGCCATGTGAACAACACAGCCTTGTGTTCCTACGCAGCCTGGATTAATTGCTTTGAAGGTGACATTTCTCTGCAGACCACCAAAATTTTCTCCTGGACCACCAGTGGTCCCCGGCCCACTGGTTGGCGGCCACTGGACTAGATGACCTCCAAGATCCCTTCCAACTCTGTTATTCTATTCTATTCTGGCTGCTTTTAGCAATTTTTTTTTGCACCTGGAGGACAACTGTTTCAGGTGGCATTTGCTGGATATATTTTATTTATGTATTTATTTTATTAAATTTATATGCCGCCCATCTTCCTATTGAGATCAGCGGGTAGGTCTGATTTTCGATTGAGGGAAACTGCAAAGGAAAGTCAAAATGATCACAGCTGAGTTTGTTCTCATTTTTGGTCCTATTACGAATGTTCTACAGAAGAAAAGTTTGCATTGTATATTTCATGCAGGTTTGTCCTCATTTAGCGACGGCCTCCCTTGAGCAACCGTTCGCCGTTACAAGGGTGGTGAGAAAGGCGCTAATTGTAACCTGTCGTTGCATTGACGCCTTCCGCAGGCCCGTAAGGCAAAGGAAAGCTGAAGGAAGGTTGCACGAGAGCCGTTGTGGGTTCACTTAGCAACCGCTTCGCTTAACGACCAAGTGGCTGCTTCCCCGCCATGGGGTCGCTAAAGGAGCGTTCCCTGCAAAGATTCAAGCAACTTGAAAGGCAATTAAAGTGATTAAGAAAATAATGGAATGTGCAGAAATGAGTAGATTAACATTAGCAATTAGAGAACAAGAAGAAAAGGAGTATTATAAGATTAGGGATTTATTTTATGGGTGGTTAGAAAGTAAAGTAAGAAATTAAAGGATATTGTAATAATAATGATATACTATAACTGATTATTTTTGAATAAGTTATAACCGTGTTGGCAGGGGTGGGATTCAAATTTTTTAACAACCGGCTCTGTGGGCGTGGCTTAGGTGGTGGGTGTGGCTTGGTGGTCATGTGACTGGGTGGGTGTGGCTTGGTGGTCATGTGACTGGCTGGGCGTGGCCAACTCAACATCACTCACATTGAGGCACGCATCTTTTCGCCTGGCCTCTCATGACTGTGGGGATGCTGCAACAGTCGTAAGTGTGAAACAGGGTCATAAGTCACTTTTTTCAGTGTCATTGTAACTTTGAATGGTCCCTCCACACAAGCAAAGTACCAGCAAAGGAGGGGGAAAAAAAACTCCAGAGAAGTTCCTGAGACAGGAAGTCTAGTCCTGCCAAGAATGTAATAAGGATTAACGGAGAAGCAGTTTCTGTAAGCGACACCAGAATGTTTCCTTCCTGCCTTCCTTACAGGATTAGCCCAGTAATTTCTTCTAACAACCGGTTCTCCCAACTGCTTAGAGTATTAACAACCGGTTCTAGTGAATGAATAGGTGCGAACTGGTAGAATCTCACCCCTGCGTGTTGGCGAACCTATGCCACTTCTGCTGCCACACGAGAATTTGCCTGGAAGAGTTTACTGTGCATGTGAGCGCTGATGCCACCCAACAGCAGATTGTTGGGTATCTGGTGCCCATGTGCAGGGGGAGCAGGGGTGCGTGGAAGACATGCGCTCATGTGCAGAGACGCATGGCATGTGGGGATCGCGCATGCATGCGCAGATGGATGGCGCGCAGCGGGGGAATCCCACTTGCATGCGTAGATGCATGGCGCACAGCAGGGGGATCATGCGCGCATGCGCAGGGGGTGTGGAGGGGCCCAGCACGCATTGCCCTCTGGGTGCTGGCATGCGAACGTGAGCGCAATTATCAGCATGCGAGCCGAAAAAGTTTAGCCACCACTGAGTTATAACATCAATATAATTTTGTAAGAGTTGGGATTTGCTTTTAAGGATAGTTTGAAACTGAAATAAAAAAAAACTAAAGATAATGTAATAATAATATCAGGTGATATATAATAGATAACAGATAATCAGAGTTGGAAGGGACCTTGTAGGTCATCTAGTCCAACCCCCCGCCCAAGCAGGAGACCCTACACCCTTTCTGACAAATGGCAGTCCAATCTCTTCTTGAAAGTCTCAAGTGATGAAGCTTCCACAACTTCCGAGGCAACTTCTGTTCCATGGATTGATTGTTCTCACTGTCAGAAAATTCCTCCTTATTTCCAGGTTAAATTTGTTCTTGTTCAGTTTCCATCCATTGTTCCTTGTCTGGCCTTCAAGGGTGCCTTGGAAGATAGCTTGACCCCCTTTCTCCTCTCTGGGGCAGCCCCTCAAATATTGGAAGACCGCTATCATGTCTCCCCTGGTCCTTCTCTTCTTCCCTAGACTAGCCAGGCCCAGTTCCTGCAATCGTTCATTGTATGTTTTAGTCTCCAGTCCCCTGATCATCCTGGTTGCTCTTCTCTGTACTTTTTCTAGAGTCTCAACATCTTTTTTATAATGGATGCAGTAGTCTAGGTGTGGTCTTACTAAGGCTTTATAGTGTGATATATATATATACCTGACTTGATCTCACGATATAATGTTGATTAGAATATAATATTAAACTCAAGAAGAAATGCATACAAATATTGTGCACATGATATATGTACTCAGTCTACATACTGTATAACTGAAAGAAGGTTTTATTTGTGTTTTTTTGTTATAACATAAAATTAAATTAAAAAGAAAAAGAAAAGAAAGGCAATTTGGAGAAAATATCTGAAACAAGAATTAACCCCAGGAAAGAGGCAGCAAGCTGAGTGAAATCTCAATTTAACTGTTTTCTCACGCACACAAATGGCGCTTTGTCCATCTCACTTGTTTTGCACGTCGAAGGGGAATAAAATGGGAGCGTTTCTCTTTTAGACTTTCCCTCTCTCTTCCCAGAATGGGTTGCACAGAGTCCAAGTTCAACATCCTCCCAGGAAAGGGAAAGCAGAGAGAGAACTCGAACTCGACTCTGGATGTCCGTTATACCACCGAACCCACCATCAAGCAAATGGTAAGTCTGGTGTGCTTGTGTACATCTGTGTATGCATGTCATGCCCCTGTTGGTGTCTGGCTCAGAGGAAGAGGAGGAACAGCCGAAAGGGAGTGGGAGTGTGGCTCCAGAGGTGGTGGAGGAAACTGGGGAAGGGCACAGGCCAGCTGGGCAGTCAGAGGAAGACCCAGGCCCATCCCCTCTTCATCCTAGGGCACGCAGGGAGGAGCAGATAAGGGAGAAACATGAATGGCATGGTCTACGGGGGAGGAAGGGGCCCTGATCCCCTTCATGGGCTGCAGCTGTGAGGACTGTTTAAAAGGACAAACTGTGCATGGCCCAGTGCTGGAAGCAAAGCGTGAATATTCTAGTCTGTCAGTTCTTATCTAAGTTCTGACATCCTTCCCAGTGTGTGTATTTCAATATCTGTAGGCGTCTTCAAGCCCTTATCCTGCCTTGACTCACTATGCTTCAGTGTGGTTTGTGTTGTTGTTTTTTCTATTTATAATTTATATGTATTTTGAGTTTGAATGGCATTTCTTTCTTTTCGCAACTGTTTGTGGGGGAGTTTTTTCTCTCCAATCAATGATAATTGGAGCTTTGAAGCCACGTTGAAGGAATTAAAGGGACTTCACCTGTTTTTGTGACTCTGTTGCTTGTGCATCCCACCCTGGGTCATACACAGTGCATCTCGCTCCAGTACAGGAAGTCCGCAACAGCTGAACAATTGCAGGAATTGACTTAACAACTGCGGCGAGAAAAAATAATAATCACAAAATGATTGTCCCCGCAAAAAGTGCTTTTGTTTCAAGACTTCCTTGTTTTTTCTTTGAAGACGTTTTGCTTCTCATCCAAGAAGCTTCCTCGGCTCTGAAACATGGCCCAAACTCTTTTAAAAACTTGCCTTGCTGAGCACCAAAAAATTTGGGCTCAAATTGTAGTCGTGAGTCAAGGACTATCCGTACTAGTTGCTTCTTTGACAGCACATCGTACGAATCAGCCAATCCCAGAATCAAAAGGGGGATTTTTTTTTTCCTGTCCTTGAGCACAAAAGTCCAGAAATGGTTTCCAGGTGGAAAGAAAACTGGTGTCTGGTCCATCATTGGGTCCTGCCATTCTGTTGGAAGTGGGGGTGGGTGGGATAAAGAAGTGGGGGAAGGAAGCTGGCTGGCATTTTTAGCTTGCTTTTTGCTTTTGCAAAAGAATGTCTGTTTGCTTTGTGCAGGACTTTTTTCAGATTCCACCTTTTTCTCCTGCAATCACTTCCCTCTTGATCAAAGTTCTTTAGATTCAGACTAAGAGTTTTGCTTTCCTAAGGGACTGGCTGAGGCAGTTCCTTTTTTTTAATCAATATTTTTATTTTTTTTTATTCTTAATTAATAGGCCTCAGGCAATTCCTTTCAGATGGATATATTCTTTTTCTTCCCCCTAGTGATCATCTCTGTGGTTCTAAGACAACTCCCATCTTATTCTTTGTCTTTTAAAAGGGCCAAGTTTTTGAGAAAGTGTCACTGTCGTAAGGAATAATAATTAAATCTTTGTTTGCATTTCAGGGCATCAAAGGATCTAAGCTCCAGGAGACGGATGGTATGTATCTCTCATTAGAGTGGAGAGTAGATTCCTGGGCTGTAAATATGGACCAAAGAGTGAAAATTGGAGGCCAGGAGGAATAGTTGAAGTTCTATCTGGAGGCACATAATCATGGATGCTTCAATTGCACCACGGTTACCATCTATGGCATTTTTTAGCATTATCCTGTAGGCAACTCGGCTGGGTTCCAATCCTAGATTGTCCTGGAGAACATTGTCTTCTGAGAAGTTCATTGGTTGTTGCAGAGGTCCCCTTCTCTAAAGATGGTGGCCAGGATGATGTAATTGAATTCCTGTAGGTATCTAGGCTGGGTTTCAATCCTAGATTGTCCTGGAGACCATTGTCTTCTGAGTAGCACATCGGTCTATCATTGTCACAGAGGTCCCTTCTGTAAAGTTGGTGGCCAGGATGATGTAATTGAATTCCTGTAGGTATCTAGGCTGGGTTCCAGTCCTACATGTTCCTGAAGAACATTGTCTTCGTAGATGTCCATTGGTCTATCAGTGGCCCAGAAGTCCCTTTCTGTAAAGATGGTGGCCAGGATAATGTAATTGAATTCCTGAAGGTTTACCTGGGTAGTCTACATGTGTGTGTAGAAATTGTGTGTGTAGTGTCCTTGTCTCTCGTGCCCAGAAGCCTTTTCTGTATGTTTCCCGGATAATGTCCCTGAAGCTTCCTGGAAGGATATAAGTGTGTGTTGGCCTGTGTTTCTGTCTCCTCCTAAACTTTTTTGTCCATTCCCCAGATTGGAGGACCTCGTGTTGGCCTTTCCATAAAGGGAAGCCATCTCAGGGAGAGTTTCCAGAGAGATGTCAAGATTTGAGAGTTGGCCTCTGGGGGATGGAACAGTTTGTTGAGAAATGGTGCTATAAAATTACATAATAATAAAATTACAAAATCAGTAGCATACAAAGAAAATGCCTATAAAATGTTTTATAGATGGCACCTTCCTCCTTCGAGATTAGTGAAGATGTACCCCAATATGAGTCCGAATTGCTAGAAATGCAAAAAAAAAAAAAAGGGAACTTTTTTCCATATGTGGTGGTCCTGTACAGAAGCTCAAAAATATTGGCAGAAAATTAGAAATTGGCTGGAAGAAATGACAAGAGAACAGATCGAATTCAAACCAGAGTCCTTTCTGTTAGGGATCTTTGATAAACAAATATCAAAAAAAGTGAAATATATAATAATACACATTTTGACAGTGGCCAGATTGGCTTTTGCACAATGTTGGAAGTAGCCTCATGTTCCATCAGAGGAGATGATCATTCAGAAAATTTCAAGTTGTGCAGAAATGGACAAATTAACTTTGGCATTAAAAAATAAAGACACTTCAATATACTACAACAGCTGGAACTGCTGGTACAAATGGATAGACCAAAGATAGACTTCACACTAAAAGGCAAAAGAGGATAGGATAAATCCATAGTAGTGATAGACAGATATATGTAAGGATTAGGTGTGTGTATATGGCATAAAATAAGGATAAAAAAGAGGTCTTACAAACTGTTGAAGATGAGAATGTTTTTAATCGTTTTCTATTTTTTTCTTTCTATTTTCTTCTCCCTTTCTTCTTTTTCTCTCTTTCATGTATGTATGTGTTGTTGGTTTGTTTTAACTGTAAAATCAATAAAATTCATTTTTTAAAAGAAAAGGAATGGGTATTCCCTCCCTTCTTTTCTCTCCTCCCTCCATTCTTTACTCTCCTTCCTTCCCCTTCCCTGTTCTCCTTCCTTCTCCCTTCCTTCCTTCCTTCCTTCTTTTATTTATTTTTATTTATTTAAATTTGATTTGATTTGTCAATCACTTACAAGATAATAGGTGTAAGTAAAACATGAGTAAGAATACAGGAAATAGGTACGAATAATTGGGGAACAATAGAACAGGGACGGTAGGCATGATTATGCACTTATGCACGCCCCTTACAGACCTCTTAGGAATGGGGTGAGGTCAATAGTGGTTAGCTTGAGGTTAAAGGAGTGCGGGTTAGAGGATGTAACAACAGAGCCAGGTAGTGCATTCCAGGCATTGACCACTCTGTGGCTGAAGTCATACTTTCTGCAATCAAGTTTGGTGCAGTTTACCTTGAGTTTGTATCTATTGTGTGCTCTTGTGTTGTTGCAGTTGAAGCTGAAGTAGTCATTGACTGGTAGGACATTGCAGCAGATAATATTGTGTACATAGGTGGCCTAGTAGGGGCCCTTGGTGCTCTCGGCCCTTGGTGGTTTTCTGGCAGATGTTTCATGACCCAAACTCAGTTATCATCAACAGGGGTTTGTGAGGAGGAAGAGGAGGAGGACTGTGGGGTCCTTGTCCCCTCTGTGCTTGGTTGTTGCCTTGCAGATGTTTCATTATCCAACTAGGTAACGTCATCAGTGTTAGAAGGGAGTAGGGGTATAAGTAGAGGAGGAAGAGGAGGAGGAAGGTGTTATCTGGAGGAACTTTACACGCCCAGTGCTGCCATTTTTATCCTTGTTTTAAAGGATTAAAATAGGCTTTTAAGTCATTCTGGAGGCATATTTTAGGAATTTCTCTACGTTCTGCATCCTTCGTTGGTAAGGCTACCTCCGGCTTTCCTGACAAAATGAGCATTTCCAGATTCCCTTGCGGGGGGGAAATGTTTCTAATTCAAGTTTAAATCTGCAGCCTAGATCTCTTCCATGTCCTACTTGAAGCTTTAGTGAGGAAGTGTGGCCATTGGACTCTCAGAGAACGGCCTGTGACAGGTCGTCCTTGACTTACAGCCATAATGGGGACTATTCATTTACCGTCCTAAGTCACGACTGTTGTAAAACAGGTCGGTCATGTGACTGATCCGATTTTATCATCTTTTTGCTGGTGGTCATGAAGTGAGGTCATGCTTGTGAAGTCACTGCCACAGTCATTAAGCAAAGGCCACAGTCTTTAAGTGAATCAGTGGTTTGTTATGGGCAACGTTTTGCAGCCAACTGGGTGTAAATGTTGGGTTTGGGCAAAAACTGGGGTTAAACTCAGTCATGGGATCACAATTGAGGCTGTTTGCCCTTGTTTGCCTTTGACATATGCTGGGTGGGACACACCCCCTCCCTCTGAGTCTGTAGTTTGGTGTCCTTTTTTTTCTGCTGGTTATTATTTGCGACTTTTAATTATGTAGACCTTCCTGAACCCATGTTGAGTGGTGGCCTTACTGGATGGATGGATGGATGGATAGTTGGATGAAAGGATGGTTGGATGGAGGGATGGGAGGTTGGATGGATGGATAGATATTTGGATGAAAGGGTGGTTGGATGGATGGATGGATGTGGGATGGATGGATGGATGGATGGATAGAGGATGGATGGATGGATGGATGGGAAGGTGGATGGATGGATGGATGGGAGGGTAGGTGGGTGGAGGTATGGATATTTTCATGAAAGGATGGTTGGATGAATGGATAGATGGATGGATGGATGGATGGGGAAAGTGGTTGGATGGATGGATATTTGGATGAAAGGGTGGTTGGATGGATGGATGGGAGGATGGGTGGAAGCATGAATGGATGGATGGATATTTGGATGAAAGGGTGATTAGATGGATGGGTGGGTGGGTGGATGAATGGTGGATGGATGAAAGATGGGAGATAGATGGAGGATGATGGATGGATGAACAGATGGATGGACGGACAGATTGATGGATGGGTGGTTGAATTGATCCTACCATTGGAATCATTGGAGGTTTTTAAGAAGAGATTGGACAGCCACTTGTCTGAAATGGTATAGGGTCTCCTGCTTGAGCAGGGGGCTGGACTAGAAGACCTCCAAGGTCCCTTCCAATGCTCTTATTCTGTATTCTGATCAATGAATAGATAAATTGATAGCTCTTTGTATGTATGTATATATGGGTCAATGGATTAATGAATAGATGGATGGATGGATGTTGGATGGATGGATGGATGGATGGTTGGATGGATGGATGGATAGACGGATGGATAGATGGATGGAAGGAAGGACGATTAGATGGATGAATAGATGGATGGATGTTGGATGGATAGATGGAAGGAAGGAAGATTGGATGGATGAATAGATGGATGAATAAATCTATGTATGTTTGGATGGATGGATGGAAGGAAGGAAGGAACGAAGTTTGAATTGATGGAAGAATGAATCTATGTATGTTTGGTTGGTTGGATGGATAGATGGATGGATGGATGGATGGATGGATGGAAGGAAGGAAGGAAGGAAAGTTGAATTGATGGATGAATGAATCTATGTATGCTTGGATGGATGGTTGGATGGGTAGATGGATGGACTTTACTCCTGTTGATTCGGTGGTTTCATCCATGGAGTTCCTTTGCAACAATGCAGCCTTGATTTGGCCATGCCTTCTTCTGGTGTGGGGTTTTTTTTTTGGGGGGGGACACTTTCTAGACCTTCCCCCACTTCCCAAGGGTGCTTATTGTTGGCTACTTTTTAGGGAAGTTGTGAAATGTATCTAATTCTGCCCTCCTTCCTCTCCAGGTCGGGCGAGTGGTGGCGAGCCAAGGCCCTTTCGACCAACAAAGTGGGCTTCATCCCCAGCAATTATGTGGCCAGGATCAACTCCCTGGAGACGGAAGAGTAAGTTCTCAACTCTTGGCCTATCCAAGGGAGGGATATTCTTGGTAGAACACGTGATCTTAGATCCCCCCCTGATTTCAGCTCAGGACTGTAGAGGTCCACGGTGTTAAATATTCATCTGCTTTGGTCCTTTTAGCTCAGGAGAAGAAGACACCCAAATTATATAGCTAAAAGTCTGTAGAGAATCTCCATCCTCCAGGTCATGATTGTCCCAAAGGTGCTTTTTTTTCAAGAGACAATGGGACTTTCTGGTTTTTTTTTTTCTTTTGAAGACGTTTCTCTTCTCATCCAAAAAGCTTCCTCAGCTCTGAGTGGATGGGTGGGGGGAAGGGAAGGATTTATATTCCTTACAAGACAGCTGGTCATTTGCATCATTTTAGAGCGTCGTTGAGGCCACTTGGAGGTTTGAACACCCTTCGAATGGTGTGGGAGTAGGAACGGATTTCCAGAGGGGGGAAAAGAAATTGCAGCCTACAGGAACCATCTGCACTATTCAGGTGACCCTGAGGACGCAGGTGAACCTCCAAGTGGCCTCAACAACCCTCTAAAAGGATGCAAATGACCAGCTGTCTGCAGGGAGTAGAAATCCTTCCATTCCCCACCATCCAGTCAGAGCTGAAGAAGCTTCTGGGATGAGGAGCGAAACCTCTTCAAAAGAAAAAAAACAGAAAGTCCAGTTGCCTCTTGGAAAAAAAGCACCTTTGGGTCATATCTTCTCTTGATTTCTAAGGTCAGAGTGCCAGTTTTTCCCCCCTGACTGTCTTCTTTTAATTGTAAAAATGCAACCCTACCATAAGCAGCTTCTCAGCCTCCAGTCTCCATCGCTCGTTTATTACAATACAGGTAGTTCTCGATTTACGACCATTCATTTTTGTCACCGTTCAAAGTTATAACGGCAAAGTGGGAAAAAAACGACTTATGACCATTTTTCACACTTATATCAGTTGCAGCATCCTCGTGGTTCGTCACGTGATCCAAATTCAAATGCTTGGCAACTGACTCACATTTATGACGGTTGCAATGTCAGCGGGGGTGTCGTGTGATCCCCTTTTTGTGCGACCTTTTGGCAAGATGAGTCCATGTGGGAAGCCAGATTCACTTAACAACCATGTTACTCACTTAAATGACCGCAGTGATTCAGTTAACAAATGAAAGGTCGAAAAAGGAGACACAATTCACTCAATGACTGTCTCGCTTAGCAACAGAAAGGTTGGGCTCGATTGTGGTCGTACGTTGACAACGATATGTAGAGTGTCAGGATTCCGGCAGTGACCCCCATTTAAATCATGAGTCTCGAGCCAAACTTCCAAAACTTCAAAAGGATTTTTTGGGAATTAAACTGCCCGGCACTGCCTGGGTGTAGCCGACTCTGAGACACATAATTCATTGTCACCCTTGATCCTGGTTTTCCCCCACCCTTCTGGGTGTATCATAATTCCTATTCTCCAATGGGATACCTCCGTAGCCCAGAGTCATCCATCATGCTCTGCAGTTAGAATTTTGCACGGCAGAAACTTCAGTCACCTAGTTACTATCTTTGAAAACATTTATGGAATGCACTTTCGGTTTTGCAAGCTGCCGCACTGCTCTCCCCTCCCTTTCTCTTGGCAACTCTAAAAAGACCAAAGAAATATTTTATGAGTTGACACAGTGCAGTGGTGCCTAACCTTTTCGTGCTCCTGTGCCAAAAATTGTGTGCATGCTTGCACGCTCGCGCTCGCATGCCAGCACCCAGAAGGCAATGCGTGCCCCCACTTGCCCCCTATGCATGCGCACGCAATCCCCACCTACCCACCTACCCCTGCCGCCCCCTTACCTGCACTGCACCTCACAGCTGATTTTCGGCTGGTTTGAGGCCTTTTTCGGCCTTCCAGAGGCTTGAAGGCGGCTTCTGCAGCCTTTGCAGGCCGAAAACTAGGCCCGTTTTGTCACTTCTGGTATTTTCGGAAAAACAGGAAGTGACGAAATGGGCCTAGTTTTCGGCCTGCAAAACCTGCAGAAGCCTGCAGAAGCCTTCCTCAAGCCTCTGGGAGGCCGAAAAAGGCCGAAAAAGGCCTCAAACCAGCTGAAAACCAGCTGTGAGGCGCACGCATGCGCAGTGAGGTAAGTTTGCCTGCAGCTCACATGCTGGCACAAATGGCTCTGTGTGCCACCTGTGGCACGCAAGCCATAGGTTTGTCATCATGGACATAAGAGCATGCTTTTAAAAGTTTTTCCAACGATTTATTTGTTTCCTGCCAGGAGGAAAACTTGGGGAGGCAGAGTTTGAGAAAGAATTTTATGCAAGATTTGGTGCTAATCGTTCCTTCCTTGTTAACCTTAGGTGGTTCCTGACAGGCATGAGCCGGAAGGATGCCGAGCGTCACTTATTGGCTCCAGGAAATTTTATTGGCTCGTTCATGATCCGAGACAGTGAAACAAGCAAAGGTAGATGATTAAAGCAGTGGTGGGATTCAATTTTTTTTACTACTGGTTCTGTGTGGCTTGCTAGGCGTGGCAGGGGAAGGATATTGCAAAATCCCCATTCCCTCCCCACCCCACTGACCTGCTTTCCAGTTCTGTTCTCCTACGCAGGGCAAATTATTATTATTATTATTATTATTATTATTATTATTATTATAGTAGTAGTAGTAGTAGTAGTAGTAGTAGTAGTAGTAGTTGTAGTTGTAGTAGTAGTACAATATACATATCTTTCTTCCATTTGGCGATGTGCCCTCTGGTTACAAATATCTTGTGCAATACAGTTAATGTTTACAGTCATATTCATTACATAGTATTATTCTCTAGTCTTATCTTATTATTCTTATTAATATCACTATCTCTATCTTTCTTCTTAGCTTATTTATTTCTATTAAAAAATATACACTGCTCAAAAACATAAAGGGAACACAAAAATAAGACATCCTAGATCTGAATGAATGAAATATTCTTATTAAATACTTTGTAATGTTCATTACATAGTTGAACATGCTGACAACAAAATCACACAAAAATTATCAGTGGAAATCAAATTTAGCAACCCATGGAGGTCTGGATTTGGAGTTACACTCAAAATTAAAGTGGAAAAAAACACTACAGGCTGATCCAACTTTGATGTAATGTCCTTAAAACAAGTCAGAATGAGGCTCAGTAGTGTGTGTGGCCTCCCTGCACCTGTATGACCTCCCTACCACACCTCGGCATGCTCCTGATGAGGTGGCGGATGGTCTCCTGAGAGATCTCCTCCCACACCTGGACTAAAGCATCCCCCAACTCCTGGACAGTCTGTGGTGCAACGTGGTGTTGGTGGATGGAGCGAGTGTACATGATTGGATTCAGGTCTGGGAGCGGGCGGGCCAGTCCACAGCATCAATGCCTTCATCTTGCAGGAACTGCTGACACACTCCAGCCACATGAGGTCTAGCATTGTCTTGCATTAGGAGGAACCCAGAGCCAAGCACACCAGCATATGGTCTCACAAGGGGTCTGAGGATCTCATCTCGGTACCTCATGGCAGTCAGGCTACCTCTGGAGAGCACATGGAGGGCTGTGCGGCCCCCTAAAGAAATGCCACCCCACACCATTACTGACCCACTGCCAAACCGGTCATGCTGGAGGATGTTGCAGGCAGCAGAACGTTCTCCACGGCGTCTCCAGACCCTGTCACGTCTGTCACATGTGCTCAGCGTGAACCTGCTTTCATCTGTGAAGAGCACAGGGCGCCAGTGGCAAATTTGCCAGTCTTGGTGTTCTCTGGCAAATGCCAAACGTCTTGCATGGTGTTGGGCCGTAAGCACAACCCTGACCTGTGGACGTCGGGCACTCATACCACCCTCATGCAGTCTGTTTCTGACCGTTTGAACAATGACTGACGATTGTTTTCCTCACTTAATGACCATTGGGGCATCTCCACATGATCAAAATTTGGACCGTTAGCAACTGGCTCATGTTTTATGATGATCGCAGGGGGTCCTGTTTAAAAACATGTCTGATCCTGTTTTAAGACCTTCTGACAAGCCAAATCAACGAGGAAGTCAGATTCACTGAATAACCAGGTTACTCCCTGAACACCTGCAGCAGTGGCTCACTTAACAACTGTGGCAAGGAAGGTCGTAAAACGGGGCAAAACTCACTCAACAACTTGTCTTGTTTAGCAACCAACATTTTGGGCTCAGTTGTGGTCGTAGGAATAGAATGAGCTGGAAGGGACCTTGGAGGTCTTCTAGTCCAGCCCCCAGCTCAAGCAGGAGAACCTATGCCCGTGATGGCGAACCTATGGCATGCGTGTCACAGGTGGCACACAGAGCCATTTGTGTGGGCACGCGAGCCCTAGCCAAACGTACCTGCACTGCTCATAAGTGCGCCTCCCAGATGATTTTCGGCCTGTTTGATGCCATTTTCGGCCTCTCAGAGGCTCGAGGGAAGCCTCTGCAGCCTCAGGAGGCCGAAAGACAGGCCTTCTGGAAATACCGGAAGTGGCAAAACGGGCCCGTTTTTCGGCCTGCTGAGGCTGCAGAGGCTTCCCTCGAGCTCCGGGAGAGCGAAAATGGCCTCCCGGGCTCCAGAGGCCCTCCAGAGGCTGAAAGTGGGCACTTCCGGTATTTCCGGAAGGCCTGTTTTTCGGCCTCCCAAGGCTTCAGAGGTTTCCCTTGAGACTCCGGGAGGGTGAAAACGGCCTCAAACGGCCCAAAAATTAGCTGGGAGGCACACACATGCACAGTGCAGGTAAGGGGCTGGGGGTGTTGCATGCGCAGGGGGGCTGGGGCGCATTGCATTGTGGGTGCTGGCACGCGCACTTTCAGCACACCACAACGGAAAGTTTTGCCATCACTGACCTGTGCCATTTCAAAGTCGCAGGCTGTGCTTAATGAATCAGGGTGCATAAATGTTGGAAGGAGTGACACTTTGCTTCTGTCCACAGGGTAAACTTCCCTTTTGAGAGGTAGATAAAAATAATTGACCTCACTTCTCGTTTCTCTTTCTCTCTGTCCTGGTTCCAGGGAGTTACTCCCTCTCCGTCCGAGACTTTGATTCCCAAAACAAAATGGACGTGGTGAAACACTACAAGATTCGAACCCTGGACGACGGGGGCTTCTACATCTCTACCCGGACCAACTTCAGCACTCTGCAGGAACTGGTCAGCCATTACAAAGGTGAGCCTGCAAATCTGGCAGCCATTGAGACATTTTCTACATGAGGGGCGGAGGGAACATGGGTATGTCAATCCGTTTGTCAACTCGTAAAGCATTCCTGGCCTGCTTTTGAGTTGCCATAGGCAGGAGCAGGGAGAACTGATGGAGCAGCTTGGTTGCTATGACCAGAAGCACACCAGGTTACCAGAGCCAGCCGGAGAGGTGTGTTTTCTACCACCTGCAAAAGTGCTTTGTTGGAGAATGTGATTTATGACACACCCTGGGAGGAAACGGGAAACAGGGTCGTGGGTGGGCAGTAAATTGTGTAGGACAGAGCCGACTGCACTTGAGAAAAATGCCGACATGTTGCTCCTAATAAATAATTGGATTTTTTTTTGAAACTTGGCTCGAGGCTCATGAATTAATTAGAGCATCCATTGGAACCCTGACACTGTTGGCTCCAGAGTTAAAAAAATCAACCCTTTTTGACAGAGGAGGAACTGGGGTCGGAAGAGAGCAAGGGTGTGTGGGAATGGCCTTGGGAGACAGGAGGAAGAGCTGCAGACCAGGCAGCGATTGGATAAGACAGGGGTGTTCAGAATGGGCCACTTTAAGACTGGCAGACTTCAATTCCCAGAATTCCCCAGCCACAATGCGAATAAACTTTAAGGTGGGTAGACTTCAACTCCCAGAATTCCCTAGCCAGCGCATCTTAAAGTCCTTCCTCCCCCCATCTTAAAGTTTATTAGCATGCTGGCTGAGGAATTCTGGGAATTGTTCTACAAGTCTTAAAATGGCCAAGTTTGGAGACCCCTGAGATAAGAGGCTGCTGAGCTCACGGCAGGAAAGGGTCATGGCCAACATCTGAGAAATGCGCCTCCCTCGTTTCTTGGGGTGTAAAAGTGACAAAACAAATCTCGTTCTCTCTTGTTTTTTTTCTCTCTCTCTCCCTCGCTCTCTTTTCTCTTTTTTTCTCTCCCACTTTCTCTCCTGTGTGTCTCTCTCGTTCTTTCTCTGTTCCTCTCTTTCTCTCTCTCTTTTCCTCTCTCTCTGTTCCTCTCTCTTTCTCTCCGTGTCACTTTCTCTCTGTTTTTCTCTTTTCTCTTTTTCTCCCTCCTCTCTCTCTCTCTCCCTCTCTCCCTTGCTCTCTTTCCTCTTTTTTTCCTCTCCCACTTTCTCTCCTGTGTGTCTCTCGTTCTTTCTCTTACTCTCTCTCTCTCTCTCTCTCTCTCTCTTTCTCTAGTTCCTCTCTCTTTCTCTCATTTTCTGTCTGCTTTTTATCTTTTTCTTTCTCCTCTCCCTCTCTCCCTCACTCCCTCGCTCTCTTTTCTCTTTTTCTCTCTCTCCCATTTTCTCCCTCTCTGTGCCTCTCGCTCTTCCTCTGTTCTTCTCTCTTTCTGTCTCACTTCCTGTGTTTTCCTCTTTACCCTTTCTCTCCCTTCTCTCTCTCTCTCTCTCTCTCTCTCTCCATCCCTTCCTCTCTCTTTCTCTCTTTCTCTCTCTCTTTCTCTCTCTCTCTCTCTCTCATTTCTAGGCATGCCCTTTGACTCGGCTATCTCCCAGTGAATGTCAACTCCCAGAATCCTCTCGCCAGCATGTTAATACATTTTCATGTGGGTGGATTTTAAGATTCACTGACTGGGGGATTCTGGGAGTTGAAGTCCACCCATCTTAAAGTTGCCAAGGTTGAGAAACACCAGTCTAGAAAAACGTCATCCCCGGTCCTGCAATCTCCTCTCTTCCAGGGAAAACCGATGGATTGTGTCAGAAGCTGAGTCACCCCTGTGTGTTGCCGAAGCCCGAAAAACCCTGGGAGAAGGATGCCTGGGAAATCCCCAGGAGCTCCCTAAAAATGGAGAAGAAGTTGGGGGCCGGACAGTTTGGAGAAGTCTGGCTGGGTAAGGTCATTGAAGGCCCACCTTCTCAGCTAGGCCATCTTGATTTTTGAATGTCTCCTTTTCGATTGCAAAGGCTACCCGCTTAAAACCCCCACCATCATTCCCAGGGGAGATCTTTCTCATTCCTTCAATCAATCAATCGATCAATCAATCAATCAATCAATCAATCAATTCAAGTTACATGGCTACCCATTTCAAATGGAAGACCAAGGACAGTCCTTGGTGTCTCTGAGCTTGGTGATTTTCTTGTAGATATTTCATGAAGAGGAGGAGGGAGGAGGAGGAGGAGGAGGAGGAGGAGGAGGAGGAGGAGGAAGAGAACTGTGGGGTTCTTGGTACTCTCTGAGCTTGGTTATTCACCCTCTCGTTCTGCTCTAGGGTCAGGTTAAGACCAGATTGCAAATCTGTCCTTCCAAACCAGAGGTGGGGAACTATGGCCCCTTTATGACTTGTGGACTTCCACTCCCAGAATTCCTGTGGCAGCATGGCTGGTTCAGGAATTCTGGGAGTTGTGGACTTCAACTCCCAGAATTACTGAGGCAGCCATGTCGGCCATGGCCCCTTTATGACTTGTGGACTTCCACTCCCAGAATCCCTGTGGCAGCATGGCTCGTTCAGGAATTCTGGGAGTTGTGAACTTCAACTCCCAGAATTATTGAGGCAGGCATGTCGGCCATGGCCCCTTTATGACTTGTGGACTTCCACTCCCAGAATTCCTGTGGCAGCATGGCAGCAGGGCTGGTTCAGGAATTCTGGGAGTTGTGGACTTCAACTCCCAGAATGAGCAGCCATGTCGTGGCTCCATCTCAGAATTCCTGAGGCAGCCATGTCGGCCATGGCCCCTTTATGACTTGTGGACTTCCACTCCCAGAATTCCTGTGGCAGCATGGCAGCAGGGCTGGTTCAGGAATTCTGGGAGTTGTGGACTTCAACTCCCAGAATGAGCAGCCATGTCGTGGCTCCATCTCAGAATTCCTGAGGCAGCCATGTCGGCCATGGCCCCTTTATGACTTGTGGACTTCCACTCCCAGAATTCCTGAGCCAGCATGGCAGCATGGCTGTTGTAACAACGAGGCAGTCGAGTTGTTTGATCATGAACAACTGAATCATGATGATCTTTATTGGAGTCTAATCTTGCATTTATACACATTTTTGGTTATCCTCCATCACTGGTTAACTTTGGTTACTGCTTAACTTTCGTTACTGTTTAGCACAGTAATCCATACAATTAATTATCTCTAGTTAAAGTCTAACATATGTTGACTTCCTCTCTCTAATCCTCCTTTAGATTAGTGACTTTGTTTGCCTGAGTTGTATTTGCTTGGAAACATTCTTTATCTGAGGTTTGCCATCCGAGATTGGAATATTCCTGTAATTACAACTCTACACATGGCTGGTTCAGGAATTCTGGGAGTTGTGGAGTTCAACTCCCAGAATTACTGAGGCAGCCATGTCGGCCATGGCCCCTTTATGACTTATGGACTTCCATAAGTGTTAAAGGGGCCATAGCCGGGCATGGCTGCCTCAGGAATTCTGGGAGATGAAGTCCAGAAGTCATGAAGGGCCCTCGTCCCCACCCGTGTTCTAAAGCATGGCTTTCCCTCTTCCACAGCCACCTATAACGCCCACACCAAAGTGGCTGTGAAGACCATGAAGCCAGGCAGCATGACGGTGAAGGCCTTCCTGGAAGAGGCCAACATCATGAAGACCCTGCAGCATGACAAGCTAGTCAGACTCCATGCGGTGGTGACCAAGGAAGAACCCATTTTCATCATCACCGAATTCATGGAGAAAGGTGAGAACCAGCATTCCTCATCGTGACCTAACTTTGAATGGTCACTATATGAATGGTTGTAACTTGAGGACTACTTGTAGAATAGAATTAGAATTAGAATTGAAAGGGAAGGGAAGGGAGTAGAATAGAATAGAATAGAATAGAATAGAATAGAATAGAATAGAATAGAATAGAATAGAATAGAATAGAATAGAATAGAATATAGAATAATAGATTTCCTGAAGATGGCATTTAATTTCATTGTAGTGCAATGACAATAAAGTAAACTAAAGAATATAGATTAAAATAGAATAGAATAGAATAGAATAGAATAGAATAGAATAGAATAGAATAGAATAGAATTCCTGAAGATGGCATTTAATTTCATTGTAGTGCAATGACAATAAAGTAAACTAAAGAATATAGATTAAAATAGAATAGAATAGCATAATAGAATAGAATAACAGAACAGAATATAGAATAGAATAGAATAGAATAGAATAGATTTCCTGAAGATGGCATTTAATTTCGTTGTACGAGGTGCAATGACAATAAAGTAAACTAAAATAAAGAATATAGAACAGAATACAATAGAACAGAATAGCATAATAGAATAGAATAACAGAATAGAATAGAATAACAGAACAGAATATAGAATAGAATAGATATTTTTTAATGGCCATGTGTGACTGGCCACACAAGGAATTTGTCTCCAGTGCAGAAGCTATCACTGTACATAAAAGATATAAGTGATAAATCATGATCATAGTCATCATGAACACGTTCATCATGAATCAACACTTAGTGATAGCCATAGATTACTCAATAAGCAATCAATATAAATATATAAATATAAATATAAATCATACGAAGATACTAAATAAAACAGTATAAAGTTATAGTCGTAAGAAGATAAGTTGATAGGTAATAGGAAAGATGAGAAGAAGAATAGTAATACAGCCTTAGTAAATAGTTCAACAGCATTGTGGGGATTAGTTTAGCAGCTTTCCTTGTGGAAAGCAGGGAAAAAGAGACAGACACGTCCACTATTTCCAAGTTGGACACTGTTAGGAATGTAAGTCACCTAACAGGTATTTGGGTTAGAAATATATAAACCAGGATAAACATTTTAAAACTGTATCTTTAAGAAAATGCAAAACTGTAATTAGGTGTGGTTTCTCAAACGGCCATAAGATGGAACCAGAAACCTGGTTTGTCTCAGTCTTTGTCCCAGAAGAGCGTGTGAGTGAGTTTCTGTTTCCTTCTGTTGGAGAGTATTGCCGTTCCTCCATTTTTCCTAATTGACTGATATTCCTGGATTTGAAGTAAGTCTGTTACTGAACTGTTTTTGACACTGGACTTTGTTACTGGATTACCCCCGGATTGAAAACTGACTGATTTACCTGTGAATGACTTTAGATTGCTTGTCGGGACTTTGCTTAACGTTTCTGGAAGTAAAAACCTACATTTACCGTACAGTGTATTTGTGTGTTGTATGTGTATTATTCAAGCGCTACTCTCAAATACGTCTCCCTGTACGCGCTCATTCTCCTAACGGGGAATTACCTCAACAGACACCCATTCCTGGGGAACTTTTTCTGACAGCCCCAGTAAGCAGACTCCTCGAAAAGAGAAATTTTTTGGGGGGGTGAGGGGGTCCCAGAAATGTTCTCCTTGCCTTAACAGGGTCTCCTCTGTCTCCCCAGGCAGTTTGCTGGATTTCCTAAAAAGTGAGGAAGGCAAGGAACAGCCCTTCCCCAAGCTGATCGACTTCTCTGCCCAGGTGAGTGTTCGGAATAACAGAATAATAGACTTCGACGGGCGCCTGAAAGTCATCTAGTCCACCCCCCTGCTGAAGCAGGAGACCCTGTGCCGTTCAACGCAGGCACCACCACCCGCAACACCGATCATCAAGGCTCACTGCAGTATTTATTTATTTAATCAGAGCATACCGAAGGAATTTCCATCCAGAAAATTATGGGCGGGGGGACTCCTGAAGTAAAAAAAAAAATCATATTGATATATTTCAGCCAAGGAGGAGGAAAATTATACAATCACACATACGCATAGGTAATAGAGGATGTAAGCGTAGATGACTGTGGATGATTAAGAATCTCTACAACGGATGGAAACTAATCAAAGAGAGAAGCAACCTAGAACAGGTCAGACCTCCAGCCCTGGCTTATCAATGGAGACCGAGTGGAGCAAGTGGCCATTTTAAGTTTTTGGGTGTTACCCTAAAAGAGGACCTGATCTGTGGGTGCTCATATTGCAGCCCTGGTCAAAAGGGCCCAGCAGAGATTATACTACCTGAGGCTTCTCAGAAAACAACAACTGAATGGAAAACTGCTGGTGACCTTCTACTGCTGCACCAGAGAGAGTATCTTAACTCACTGCACTTCTGTATGGTTTGCCAATTGCACAGTGACAGATAGGAAAGCACTCCAGAGGGTTAATGTCATTGCCCAGAGGATCAATTGGTTGCCCTCTCCCCTCTTTGGAAGAGCTTCATAGCTCCCGCTGCCTTAAGAAAGTTCGAAACATTCTCAAAGATCCATCTCATCCTGGGTATCTTTTTTTTTTTTTTTGAACTATTACCATCTGGCAGACGGTACAGGATAATAATAATAAAAACAAGGACAAATAGGCTGAAAAACAGCTTCTATCCCAGGGCAGTAACTCTATTAAATTCTACTATATGGTGCAATATTAATGCAATATCAAGGGTTTGCAATTCAATGTACAGATGTGTGTTTCTGTTTATTTTCATAGCCATAATGTACACTGAAGATGGTATTTAATTTTGTTGTACGAGGTGCAAGGACAATAAAGGAAACTAAACTAAATTAAACTAAGGGGAAACTTCCTGACAGTGAGGACAATTAACCAGTGGAACAGCTTGCCACCAGAAGTGGCGAATGCTCCATCACAGGAGGTTTTTAAGGAGAGATTGGACAAATGATTTGTGTAAAATGGTATAGGGTTTCCTGCCTAAGCAGGGGGTTGGACTAGAAAACCTCCAAGGTCCTTTCCAGCTCTATTCTGATTGATTGATTGATTGATTGATTGTGATATTCATAATTGGCAAACCTCAAGTCCCCTCCCGGCCCTACTACTACTACATTTTTTAAGAAAGATTTGCAGGTAGTTCTTTGACTTATGGCCACCATTGAGCCCAATATTTCTGTCGCTAAAGCGAGACAGTTGTTAAGTGAGTCTTGCCTGATTGTACGGCCTCCCTTGCCACAGTTGTGAAGTGATTCTCTGCAGTTGTTAAGTGAGTAACAGATGTTAAGTGAATCTTCCCCATTGGAATTTGCTTGCCGGAAGGTTGCAAAAATAATGCGTGACCCCGGGACAGTGTGACCATCATAACTTCTCAACTTTTTGCGACGTTTGTTAAGCAAATCAGTGCAGTTGTTAAGTGATGAACCCGGTCGTTCAGCGAATTTAGTTTCCCTGTTGACTTCGCTCATCGGAAGATCGCCAAAGGACTCTGGGTCACTGCAACCGTCATAACTATGAGTTAGTGGCCAAGCAGCTGAATTTTTTTTTTATTAATTACATTTATTAACGCTTAATGAACATCGTGTGGTCTGGGTATTTAGTTTATTAACAATGCACATTGGCAACTCATAAAATATTTCTCTGGTCTTTTTAGAGTGGCCAACAGAAAGGGAGGGCGGAGCAGTGCGGCAGCTTGCAAACCAAAAGTGCATTCCATAAATGTTTTCAAAGATAGTAACTAGGTGACTGAAGTTTCTGCCCCGCAGAATTCTAACCGGAGAACATGATCGATGACTCTGGGCTATGGAGGTGTCCCATTGGAGAATATGAATTATGATACACCCAGGGGGTGGGGGGAACCAGGGTCAAGGGTGACAATGAATGATGTGCCTCAGAGTTGGCTACACCCAGGCAGTGCCGGACATGTTAACTCCGAATAAATCCTTTTCAAGTTTTGGAAATCTGGCTCGAGACTCACGATTTAAATGGGGGGAACCGCCAGAATCCTGACACATCTTACATTTTTAATCTCCACCCCTTTCCCCCAACCATTGATAAAATAAATTCCATGTTTGATAATAACAGCTTTCCCTCAGAAGTTGTGGGAGCGCCATCAGTTGAGACTTTCAAGAAGAGATTGGACTGCCATTTGTCAGAAATGGTGTAGGGTCTCCCGCTTGGGCGGAGGGTTGGACTAGATGACCTACAAGGTCCCTTCCAACTCTGATTATCTGTATCTGTATATTCCGTATCTTCTTTCTGTTTAATTCTTAATATCAATCTGTCCATTTCTGTCCATTTTAGTATTTTTTAAAATTATTTCTTCATCTCGTGGTTTTTTCTTCATTTTTCCAAGATTGCGCAAATACAATTCTCGCTGCTTTCCAAACATGCAACATTAAATACATACTTTTCTTTTATCTAGTTTTACCTGGTATCATACCTAATAATAAAAATAATTCAGGCTTAAAATCTACATGCTTTCCTAGCTTCTTTTCCAGCCATTTTGTGTATTTTTTCCCAAAATCTTTTTGCTTTACCACACATCCACCATATATGACAGGATGTACCCGTTTTTTTCATTACATTTCCAACGTTGTGTAGACATGTTTTTTAAACATTTTAGCTAACCTGACTGGTTATCTATAAAACATTTTATATCGATTTTCTTTATACTGAATTTTGATCACATCACCAATGGGGAGAATGCAACAGCCACCTGTGGCTTTTTTTTTCAGTGTCGTTGCAACTTCAGTCACTAAATGAATCCTCCTAAGTCAAGGACTGCCTGCAAAGGACTATTGTAAAATCAGTCCTAACGAAGGTGGGTTTTGGGTTGTTGTTTTTTTTCCCCTTTAATGGAGCTGTCCCTCGTGGTTGCAGGTGTCCGAAGGCATGGCATTCATCGAGCAACGGAACTACATCCATCGGGACCTCAGAGCTGCTAACATTTTGGTGTCAGCCCTCCTGGTGTGCAAGATTGCGGACTTTGGCCTGGCCCGAGTGATAGACGACAATGAATACACTGCACGGGAAGGTACAAAGCCAACACAACCCTAGTGTGCCTATTTTTATGGAGAATGTGGATTAATTACACTTTAACACCAATTTATGCCTTAGTAAGGCCACACTGAGAGTACCATATCCAGTTTTGGTCACCACACTAGAAAAAAGATGTTGAGGCTCTAGAAAAAGTGCAGAGAAGAGCAACCAGGATGATTAGGGGATTGGAGACTAAAACATATGAAGAACGGTTGCAGGAACTGGGCCTGGCTAGTCTAGGGAAGAGAAGGACCAGGGGAGACAGGATAGAGGTCTTCCAATATTTGAGGGGCTGCCACAGAGAGAGGAAGGGGTCAATCTATTTTCCAAGGCACCCGAAGGCCAGTTAAGGAACAATGGATGGAATAATGGATGGTCAAGGAGAGATTCAACCTAGAAATAAGGAGAAACTTTCTGACAGTGAGAAACAATCAACCCATGGAACAGAAGTTGCCTTCAGAAATTGTGGGAACTTCATCACTAGAAGCTTTCAAGAAGAGACTGGACTGCCATCGGTCAGAAATGGTGTAGGGTCTCCCGTTTGGGCGGGGGGTTGGACTAGATAACCTATAAGGTCCCTTCCAACTCTGTTAATCTGAATCTATCTAAGATGATCAAAGCAGGTTTGGAGACTAAAACATATGTTGGATGGTTGCAGGAACTGGGTCTGGCTAGTCTAGTGAAGAGAAGGACTAGGGGAGACATGATAGCAATCTTCCAATATTTGAGGGGCTGCCCCAGAGAGGAGGAAGGGGGTCAAGCTACTTCCCAAAGCACCTGTAGGCCAGACAAGGAACAGTGGATGGAAACTGAACAAGGAGAGATTCAACCTGGAAATAAGGAGAAACTTTCTGACAGAACAATCAACCGATGGATCAGAAGTTGTGGGAGCTTCATCCCTGGAGGCTTTCAAGAAGAGACTGGACTGCCATCGGTCAGAAATGGTGTTGGGTCTCCTGCTTGGGTGGGGGAGAGTTGGACTAGATGACCTCCAAGCTCCCTTCCAACTCTGTTAATCTAATCTAATCAACCCTCCCCAATCAGAGAGGCGGGAGATGGTCTTGGGGTCTTTGGAGGGTGG